>NC_086446.1:246574754-246809754 GCF_028390025.1 Pseudophryne corroboree
GGAAGTCCAGCCATGTGCATTCCACAGACTTACCTAACGAGTATCTTTTGGCAACAATGGACGTAAGTTCACTCTATACAGTGATTCCACACCAAGGCGGTATAGAATCTGTGATTCTATACAGTCTTTGATCAAGGGTCCTTATACTGGTCCACCCATTGAATTTGTTATAGCTCTACTTGATATGGTGTTGGTATTAAACCATTTTTTGTACCAAGATGAGTACTTTATGCACGTGTCAGGTACAGCCATGGGCTCAAACCTGGCACCTGCATATGCTAATATCTATATGGATTATCACGAGAATCGTTATATTATGGCAAACTATGTTACTCCACTTCTGGTTGTGCTGGGCAGAAATGGGTGTGGCTATAAGATCACTGATTGTCAGGGGTATATAAGGAGGATCTGTGTGCTTGGGTAGGTACACCTGCCTCCCTGTGGGATTGTGTCTTGAGGAAGTTCACTGTCCGTGACCGAAACATTTACTGCCGTAATGGCTTCCACTTTGTGAGTAAATAAACCTTCAAATTATATATATATATATATATCCGTATGGTCCGGCTCTCCTTCTAATTAAAGTACCTGTCCGGGTGCCCTCACGTAGCATGTATCTACACAAATCTCCGGGTGCGGCAGTCCTGGACTTTTGCAAAAATCACGGCTCGGATAGGCAGGTATGTTAACGTTTCAGTGCCGCTTTATTAAGGCACTTTCATCAGACAACACATAGTACAAAATAACTCACCTAAATAAGTGTACCCTCCACATGGACGCCAATCGCCGGAAGCCAAGACCTCCCACCTGGCCGGCCACTCGTCATCAATGACGTCATTCCAACTCACGCCTCACCAAGGGCGGGCTGGAATTTCACTAGAACACCCACATTAACTCCTATACAAACATCAAAAGTGCAAGTGCATAATGAACAAACATTTAAAATTACGAATAACACAAACCTAGAGTGCACAAAAATCCAACAATCTTATACTACATTATGGATCAGAGTATTAGCTATTATAGATCGATCTCAATCACAATCTTATATTAACTTCATGATTCACGATTGGCAGCATGACCCGATGTTCTGCAAACGATGGGTTGCATAGCGAATAAATGCTCTATGGACTTAATACGACTTATAATAGAGCAATCCACTAAGGAGATGAATCTGGTGAAGGATAAAATCACGGCTCATGAGGCTATCCATAAGGCAGCTCTACTCAATGATACAACAGTTAACTGGTATGAAAAGCTAACAGCTCAGATGCAAACGTTCAAACGTGATCTTATTAAGTTCAAAAAAGAAAAACGGATGAAGGTTGATGCTGACTATGAGCACAATACGGTATATCAATGGACCTGTGGCCCAAGAAATGCATACAGAAAGCCTTTCTTTCAGAGGGGCAGAGGGAGAGAGTATGCAGGAGGCTCATCCACAGACTTTAATTAATCTAGCACGGATACAGAGAGAAAACAACCACGGCAGAGATCCAAACGCAATTTTGGCCCTTTAGGTGTTACGACGAGAGCGAGATATATGGGAGGAGGACAAGGGCACGAAAACATAACAGGCGCGGTGGGCAATGGTGCCGACAAAACAGTAGGCACAAAACCACCCCGCCATCAGAGAACTTAGTAGTAAACCTTTCCTCTTATGAACTCTCACCAGTGGAAAATAGAGTGTTGTCATATGGATTGTCATTTGTGCCAACCAATACCTTTAAACCATTCCAATGGCAGGTGGAGCAACACCGCCTGTGCCGGCAACTTAAATTAAAAGAATATTTTTATAAACTCAATCCGGAGCAAACCAGTGTTGATGAAATTCCACAAGCATTACGCAAATTATTACCTAAAGCGACATTTGATCCCCAGTCGTCTAATTCTACAATCAAGACGTTTATGAGAATGATGGGTAATGAGGTTGATAACCACATAGCGCATCCAATTCCTGTCCGACATAATTTACAAAGGGATGAATATCAGGCATTAATGGGACTGTCAAAAAATGAGAATTTGATTTTCAGGCCAGCAGACAAGGGAGGTGCCCTTGTCATACAGGATATTGACAAATACATCCTGGAGATAAATAGACAACTTATGGATAAGGACACATACAGAATATTGGACAGAGATCCCACTATTCCATTTAAGATTGAATTGAAGAATTTACTGACACGTGCAGCCGATAATAAAATTATTACACCCAAGCTCAGTGGTGCTTTAATGCCTGAATATCCTAAAGTACCAATTATGTACACTACCCCCAAGATTCATAAATCTATGATAGACCCCCCTGGACGCCCTATAATTGCGACAGTAGAATCCTTATTTCAACCTATTTCAGTATATATTGACACCGTTTTACAGCCTAGTATTCAAGCACATGGATACTATGGATACTTCTTCACTGCTGAGAAAATTAAATGCTCTTACAGATGTGGATGATGAGATCTGGCTTTGCAGTGTTGATGTGGCAAGCCTGTATACGGTTATCCCACACGATGAGGGACTTGCGTCAGTTAGACGTTTCCTTAGTGATAACCCATTGTATACTGGTCCAGACCTTGATTTTTTGCTTGATTTATTGTGGCTTGTACTTACTAAAAATTATTTTATGTTTGACGGTAAGTACTACCTGCAGCGTATAGGTTGGGCGATGGGGTCCAGCATGGCCCCATCGTACGCTAATATCTATATGTTCCAGGTAGAAACTGACATCTTCTTTTCCAATCCTGAGATTGCTAAGAATGTGGCTTTTTATACCAGATTCATAGATGATTTATTGTTATTTTGGAGAGGTAGCCAAGAGTCATTCATATCTGTGATGGAAGGGCATAATAGTCAAGAATGCCCTATTAAATTCACATATACTATTAGTAAGACAGAAGTACACTTTTTGGATGTTCTCATAAAGAAACATGAAGGTAAAATCACTACATCCCTTTATACTAAAATAACAGTTCGGAATAATCTGCTCCACTGTAAAAGTTTCCATCCAAGACCCCTTAAACGGGGCCTTCCTTTTTCTCAATTACTTCGTGTAAAGAGAATTACGTCTGATCCTAAGTTGGCAGACGAACAGATGAATGTCATGATTAATAAATTTCATGCGAGAGGGTATCGTTTAGATGATTTATTACAGGTTAAGGAGCAGGGACGTGCGGTGAGCTAAATGGCTCAGGAGGCACTGGCTAACCCCAGAGCCAGATTTACATGCAATATATGAGCCAAAGGGTATATCTGGGCATTATACACAGGTGCAGCAATATAAACTCCTGGAAATCTGGTGAGTTTTGATTAGAGATGTGTGGAAAGGATACACAGGTGAGGCACTGCCTCACCTGCCATAGACTTTTTACTCCAGAGTTTGGGCTATAAAAATTATTAGAATAATGCAAAGAAGATAATTCAAACAAATTATCAGTATTTTTCATATATTTTATTCAGTCAAAACTCTGGTTTAATCGTAAGTATGGCAGGAAAGGCTCTGTCTCACCTGCCTCACCCCACCGCACGTCACTGCTAAGGAGAAAGTACTCCAACTGGATAGAGATACAATATTAAAACAAAATAAACCAAGCACAAGCACAACTATGATCCCTTGGGTGCAGGAGTATAACCAGCATAGTAATAATATCAGTAAGATCTCGAAGAAATGGTGGCCCATGGTCCAGACAGATGAAGAGTTAAAATTTAACAATACTAAACTCATGAGCTGCTATACTAGGAGCCGCAATTTGCGTGACATATTGGTTAAAACTGATGTAAGATCGAATTATGTCACTAAGAGTAGTAGTGTACTGAGTAGGAACATGGGATGTATAAGATGTGCATGTACCACATGCAAGTTCCTAATTGCGGGTGATACGTTTTATCATCCGGGAACGGGTTACAAATATAAAATCAGAACCACACTCACGTGCAATACAAAATTCACAGTACATCAAATAATTTGCCCCTGTGGCAAGTCCTATGTGGGCAAGACGGAACGAGCATTTAAAGAACGTATGCCAGCACATCGTAGGGCCATAAAGGCATCTATTCTCAAAGGAGATAGCGAGCAGCCAGTAGCTCGACACTTTAGTAGAGCAAAACATCCATTAAGTACGCTACGATACAGAATGATTGATCATATACCACCTCTAATTAGAGGTGGGAATAGATAACTCAAATTAATGCAACGCGAGTCTGAATGGATCTTCAGACTCGACACACTTAGCCCTAAGGGACTTAACGAACACCTGGGGTTAAATTGGTTCCTTTAGTGTAAATGAGTAGTGCCGATAGGTTGGCACGTTATTCAGGCATAACAAAACTATTAGTGGTTCATTATAGTAGATTACCTCCATAGGCTTTTGATGTCTAGAGTATGAAGTTAATATAAGATTGTGATTGAGATCGATCTATAATAGCTAATACTCTGATCCATAATGTAGTATAAGATTGTTGGATTTCTGTGCGCTCTAGGTTTGTGTTATTCGTAATTTTAAATGTTTGTTCATTATGCACTTGCACTTTTGATGTTTGTATAGGAGTTAATGTGGGTGTTCTAGAAAAATTCCAGCCCGCCCAGGTGAGGCGTGAGTTGGAATTACGTCATTGATGACGAGTGGCCGGCCAGGTGGGAGGTCTTGGCTTCCAGCTCCCGGCGATTGGCGTCCATGTGGAGGGTACACTTATTTAGGTGAGTTATTTTGTACTATGTGTTGTCTGATGAAAGTGCCTTAATAAAGCGGCACTGAAACGTTAACATACCTGCCTATCCGAGCCGTGATTTTTGCAAAAGTCCAGGAGTGCCGCACCCGGAGATTTGTGTGTATATATATATATATATATATATATCAGGGACGTGCAGTCAGGGGAGGCAGGGGAGGCAGTGCCTCCCCTGTCATTCTCCCCTATCATTAATGATTACAATAATATAAAGAATATACTTATGACACATATTCTGTGTCCTAAGTATATGCTTTATATTATTTTAATCATTTCTACACTTTAAAACTGGTTAAATTTTTTTTAGAGGCACCGAGAGCGGTGCCTCCTGTGTATAATGGTAAAGGGTCGGACGCGGGGGGCGGGCAGGGGGCGGGGCCAAGGACAGGGCTGTAAAAGCCCATTACAAAAACCAGGATAAGCGGCACCAGTGTGAGTGCCTCAGTGACAGGGGCGTGCTTTCTGCCCATATGAAAGCACGCCCCTGTCACTGCTGCAGATATGATTGGGCACTATGAGATCATGGGCAGGGCTACTCCTGACCTGAGTCCCTGCAGCTTCCGTTCGTCTGGCCAGACCCGCATCACCCGCACACCGCCGCCGCCGCCGCTCATCACCCCCGACCCCCGTCACCTGGTGCTGACGACCTCTCCTCTTGACTAGGCGGCTTAGAGCTCTGCGCCGCTAATCCCCCACACACCGCCGGCGCCGCTCAACACCGCCCCTACCCCTGGTGCTGATCATCTCCCCCGGGCCGCTCACCGTCAGTGCTGCCCCCCCAACCATCGCTGGTGCTTCTCATCTACCCCCCTCCCCCCCCCCCGCGCCAGTGCTGATCATCTCTCCCCCCTCCCTCCCCGCTAGTGCTGCTCATCTTCCCCCCCCTCCTCCCCCACTCACCATCAGTGCAGCAGCTGCCGCTCATCTCTCCCCCGGGTCCCCCAACCAACGCTGGTGCCTGTCATCTACCGCCCCCCCTCCCCCCCCCCGCCAGTGCTGATCATCTCTCCTCCCTCCCTCCCCGCTGGTGCTTCTCATCTACCCCCCTCTCCCCCCCCCCGCACCAGTGCTGATCATCTCTCCCCCCCCTCCCCGCTGGTGCTTCTCATCTACCCCCCTCCCCCCCGCGCCAGTGCTGATCATCTCTCCCCCTCCCTCCCCGCTGGTGCTTCTCATCTACCCCTACACTACACTGCACTGCACCTACACTACACCACAGCTTAAGGGTAGAGTGGGGGGAGGGGTGTGTGTAAAGTGCTCTACCTGTCGTAATGTGTACAAAAAAGGGGGGCTGTGTGCTGTAATGTGTAAAAAAGGGGACACTGTCTGTCGTAATGTGTACAAAGGGGACGCAGTCTGCCGTAATGTCTAAAAAGGGGACGCAGTCTGTCGTAATGTCAAAAAAGGGGACGCAGTCTGCCGTAATGTCTAAAAAGGGGACGCTGTCTGCCGTAATGTCTAAAAAGGCAGACGCTGTCTGCCGTAATGTGTAAAAAGGCACGCTGTCTGCCGTTATGTGTAACAAGGGGGACGTTGTCTGCTGTAATGTGTAAAAAGGGGATGCTGTCTGCTGTAATGTGTAAAAAGGGGACACTGTCTGCTGTAATGTGTAATAAGGGGACGTTGTCTGCCGTAATGTGTAAAAAGGTGGACGTTGTCTGCCGTAATGTGTAAAAAGGGGGACTGTCTGCCGTAATGTGTAAAAAGGGGACGCTGTCTGCCGTAATGTGTAAAAAGGTGGACGTTGTCTGCCGTAATGTGTAAAAGGGGCTCTACCTGGTGTAGTGGTGCTACTGTGCGGCGTAATTTGAATAATAGAGACTACTATGCACCGTTATATGAATTGGTATAATTTTGTGGCCACACCCCTTCCCCACGAAGCCACTCCCCTATATATTTTGCGCATGCCTGCAGCGCGCACTGCTCCTGTTTTACATAAACTTGGATGGAATGGGGAAGGGGGTCCAAAGCATTTTGTCGCACATGGGCCCACTGCTCGCTAGTTCCGCCACGGGCTCTACCTGCTGTAATGTGTAAAAGGGAGCTCTGCCTGGCGTAATTTGTGTAAGTGGCGCTACTATGCGACGTAATTTGACTAATGGAAGCCCTGGACAACAAAATTGCATTCATGTCCTCCTCCCAGTCCCAAACACTAATTTATTTATTTATTTTCTATAAAAATGTACAATATATCACAAGTATGATGAGCAGGCAGGTACCGGGCATTGGTGGCATCGGACTGAGATGCAAATTAGTGACGGAGGGCTGGGTCAGTTGATGGTGGGCGAGTTTGTAAGTCATTGGCGGTGGCAGCAGGCATCGGCACAGGGGCAGTAGTGGGCATTGGCTCTGCGGCGGTAGGGGTCATCGGCAGGATTCGGAGGACATTATGGCTGTAGTGCCTCACCAGCCTCTGACCTCACCGCACGCCACTGATATATATATATATATATATATATATAATATTCACTACCTTGTTCAGGTGCAGAGGGGAAAATGATCACTTTTTGAAAAACTGTCTTCTCGAAAAGCACAGTTTTTCAGAAATGATAATTTACTCATTGGGGCATATTCAATACTGAAAAAATTGTGAGAGAATTCAATTCAATGAGAATTGAAAACTAAAAATTCTCATTGCACATTTTGTCATGATGAATATGTCCCTTAGTGAGCTTTGAAATCACTGCCTGGGTGTTTAGAATGTGAGTGAAATATGGTTTATTGCACAGTCTCACAGATACTAGTAGACTGGCATTTCGTTTGCAGGCAAAAGGATCATCATAATGGTTTATCCAAGCGCATGTTTAGAGGAAAATATATAATCGAAGCAATACTCTTCATAATCCATGTTTAGGGAGGCCTCTGAACATATTTGTAAGCAATGGAAGTAGTCACATGACATGTCATCAATAGATACCAGCCCCACAGGATTAATTACAGTATAGAACCATTACTTCTCTTAAGAGTGCAATAAAAATGATCAATGGTTAGGTGTCTTTTAGCAGTTTTTTTTTTTTTTAGCTATAAAACATTTTTGGGGAGTCCTGCTATTTTCTTTGCTCTTTAACGCCACAGAAGAGATAAAAATGGAGATATAATAACTACAATAAACAATAAGAAAATATACAGTATGTCTTGAAAACTACCTACCACCATAGAAAACTATTCCAAACTGGAAACTCGCATGCGTTAATAGAAATAGGTCTAAGCAACATTTGTATCATCATTATTATTATTATTATTATTATTATTTATTTATATGGTGCCACAAGGGTTCTACAGTGAAAGTGACTTAAGGTAAAACCATGCTACTTTAAAGTTAAAATGAAACAAGGTAGCCTTAAATTATCCTTACAATTTTTAAGTACTATTCTCACAAGAGAAAACAAGAACAGCTTATTTTTTTATTTTTGGGGGGTAATCTACACTAAAGACAGCTAATTATTATCTAACTGGAAGGCTGCCATTTGTGCTGTCTATAACCATGAATTTATGGTCAGCTTTTGCTTCCGTGGTAAAATACACCCACATCCTGCAGATCACCGCGAAGCATGATGTGTATACTGTGGATATTATTTAATACAGTTTGAGCATCCCTTATCCAAAATGTTTGGGACCAGAAGTATTTTGGATATCTGATTTTTCCGTATTTTTGAATAATTGCATACCATAATGACATATCATGGCGATGGGACCCAAGTCTAAGCACGGAATGCATTTATGTTTCATATACACCTTATACACACAGCCTGAAGGACATTTAATACAATATTTTTAATAACCTTGTGTATTAAACAAAGTTTCTATATATTGAGCCATCAGAAAACCAAGGTTTCACTATCTCACTCTCACTCAAAAAATTCCGTATTTCGGAATATTCCGTATTTCGGAATATTTGGATATGGGGTACTCAATCTGTAATACAATGTATTCCTGAAGTCCTCTCCCTGCTAAGACTAGATGACGGACAGTTAAACTGCTCATGAGTATACATTTGATATTATCAGTAATGGCAGTACCAAAACCTCCAATAGCTAGAGGATCTACAAGAAAATCTAAAACAAAAAAATATATAAAAAAAATTTTTTTTTTTAGTACAAAGACATAAAAGTGGCCTTCTGACATGCGTCATGGAAGAAATTATGTCACTCAATGTGAATTGTATGATCAGTAAAGTAGTTTCTTTGTGCTTACGTTGCTCTCATATTGCTCTTGGGCTCCAATGGAATCTCAAGGACTTTTGTGTTTCCGATGATCTTCTCATAGCTGGTGGTGGTAACAGTTTTTCCTGTAATGCGGTGGACCTGGTAGAATGCATGTGGTTTGAGAATCCGTTCATCTGCTGTCCCAATAAAGATCTGAAGCCCCAAGGGCTTGTTCTCCATGTAGCCATGAAGCTGCAGATAGGACAGAATAACAAAACAAGCCTGTTAGTTTTTGGCCAATAATAACCCCCTGCATAAGTGACAACGGTAAAACAGCAATAGGGATGGGACCAGACTGGATGGCTGGATGAAGTACAGAAATTATAATTTTCCAAGTCTAATTTTATCTATTTCCTCAAAGCTACAGAATTCTGGTTTGTTTTATCTTATGAACCTATCCAACACAGAGGCATTTGGAATTAAAAAGGCCAGCTAGCTATTTAAAAATAAAGAACTTGGATGGTGGCAAGAAAAGACGGCCTCTAAACAGCACAGCCGAACAATGCAGACTCAACCAACAGAAGCAGTTGCATTGTGGGTGATATCCACCCAGTGAGTGCCAAACAAAACTTACTAGGGTACTCATCTCAAACCTTCTACTGACACTATTTCATCTGTGGATCTACAGTGGTACAGACTTTCACCACAATTTTTATAACTGTAAGTGCACACCACACACCAACCGCACTAGGGATGATCATAAACCGTACTTTCTCTCCAAATAGCTAACAATAAAAACAGCCAATGGGGAAGGGAGGGCGGAGAATTTTCTTTAAGATAAGAGGCCCAAAGCCTGCAAACTAAGGTATAAATAAACTTCCTAAAAAAAAATAAAGCATAAAAAATAAGAATTTACTCACCGGTAATTCTATTTCTCGTAGTCCGTAGTGGATGCTGGGAACTCCGTAAGGACCATGGGGAATAGCGGGCTCCGAAGGAGGCTGGGCACTCTAGAAAGATCTTAGACTACCTGGTGTGCACTGGCTCCTCCCACCATGACCCTCCTCCAAGCCTCAGTTAGGACACCATGCCCGGACGAGCGTACACAATAAGGAAGGATTTTGAATCCCGGGTAAGACTCATACCAGCCACACCAATCACACCGTATAACTCGTGATATGAAACCCAGTTAACAGTATGAAACAACCGAGCCTCTCAACAGATGGCTCAACAATAACCCGATTTAGTTAACAATAACTACGTACAAGTATTGCAGATACACCGCACTTGGGACGGGCGCCCAGCATCCACTACGGACTACGAGAAATAGAATTACCGGTGAGTAAATTCTTATTTTCTCTGACGTCCTAGTGGATGCTGGGAACTCCGTAAGGACCATGGGGATTATACCAAAGCTCCCAAATGGGCGGGAGAGTGCGGATGACTCTGCAACACCGAATGAGAGAACTCCAGGTCCTCCTCAGCCAGGGTAACAAATTTATAGAATTTTGCAAACGTGTTTGCCCCTGACCAAGTAGCAGCTCGGCAAAGTTGTAAAGCCGAGACCCCTCGGGCAGCCGCCCAAGATGAGCCCACCTTCCTTGTGGAATGGGCATTGACAGATTTTGGCTGTGGCAGGCCTGCCACAGAATGTGCAAGCTGAATTGTACTACAAATCCAACGAGCAATAGTCTGCGTAGAAGCAGGAGCACCCAGCTTGTTGGGTGCATATAGGATAAACAGCGAGTCAGATTTTCTGACTCCAGCCGTCCTGGAAACATATATTTTCAGGGCCCTGACCACGTCTAACAACTTGGAGCCCTCCAAGTCCCTAGTAGCCGCAGGCACCACAATAGGCTGGTTCAGGTGAAACGCTGACACCACCTTAGGGAGAAACTGGGGACGAGTCCTCAATTCTGCCCTATCCATATGGAAAATCAGATAAGGGCTTTTACAGGACAAAGCCGCCAATGACCACCTTCCACGTGAGATATTTCAGATCCACGGTTTTTAGTGGTTCAAACCAATGTGATTTTAAGAAACTCAACACCACGTTGAGATCCCAAGGTGCCACAGGGGGCACAAACGGGGGCTGAATATGCAGCACTCCCTTTACAAAAGTCTGAACTTCAGGTACTGAAGCTAGTTCTTTTTGAAAGAAAATCGACAGAGCCGAGATCTGTACCTTAATGGAGCCCAGTTTTAGGCCCATATTCACTCCTGCTTGCAGGAAATGCAGAAATCGACCTAGTTGAAATTCCTCTGTTGGGGCCTTTTCGGCCTCACACCATGCAACATACTTCCGCCATATGCGGTGATAATGATTTGCTGTAACCTCTTTCCTAGCTTTAATAAGCGTAGGAATGACTTCCTCCGGAATGCCCTTTTCCTTCAGGATCCGGCGTTCAACCGCCATGCCGTCAAACGCAGCCGCAGTAAGTTTTGGAACAGACAGGGCCCCTGCTGCCGCAGGTCCTGTCTGAGCGGCAGAGGCCATGGGTCCTCTGATATAATTTTTTGAAGTTCTGGGTACCAAGCTCTTCTTGGCCAATCCGGAACCACGAGTATCGTTCTTACTCCTCGCCTTCTTATTATTATTCTCAATACCTTTGGTATGAGGGGCAGAGGAGGGAACACATAAAACGACTGGTACACCCACGGTGTTACCAGAGCATCCACAACTATCGCCTGAGGGTCCCTTGACCTGGCGCAATATCTTTTATAGCTTTTTGTTGAGGCGGGACGCCATCATGTCCACCTGTGGCCTTTCCCAAAGGTGTACAATCCTTTGGAAGACTTCTGGATGAAGTCCCCACTCTCCCGGGTGGAGGTCGTGTCTGCTGAGAAGATCAGCTTCCCAGTTGTCCACTCCGGGAATGAACACTGTTGACAGTGCTAACACATGATTTTCCGCCCATCGGAGAATCCTTGTGGCTTTTGCCATCACCATCCTGCTTCTAGTGTCGCCCTGTTGGTTTACATGGGCGACCGCCGTGATGTTGTCTGATTGGATCAGTACCGGCTGGTTTTGAAGCAGAGGTCTTGCCTGTGTAGAGAAGTCACCTGACTTGACCAAAGTCCTTGGAATTTTCTTCCCTGTGTTACTGCCCCCAGCCTCAAAGGCTGGCCTCCATGGTCACTAGGACCTAGTCCAGTATGTCGAACCTGCGGCCCTCCTTAAGATGGGCACTCTGCAGCCACCATTTTAGAGATACCCTGGTCCTTGGAGACAGGGTTATCAGTAGAGATGAGCGCCTGAAATTTTTCGGGTTTTGTGTTTTGGTTTTGGGTTCGGTTCCGCGGCCGTGTTTTGGGTTCGACCGCGTTTTGGCAAAACCTCACCGAATTTTTTTTGTCGGATTCGGGTGTGTTTTGGATTCGGGTGTTTTTTTAAAAAAACACTAAAAAACAGCTTAAATCATAGAATTTGGGGGTCATTTTGATCCCATATTATTATTAACCTCAAAAACCATAATTTCCACTCATTTTCAGTCTATTCTGAATACCTCACACCTCACAATATTATTTTTAGTCCTAAAATTTGCACCAAGGTCGCTGGATGACTAAGCTAAGCGACACTAGTGGCCGACACAAACACCTGGCCCATCTAGGAGTGGCACTGCAGTGTCACTCAGGATGTCCCTTCCAAAAAACCCTCCCCAATCAGCACATGACGCAAAGAAAAAAAGAGGCGCAATGAGGTAGCTGACTGTGTGAGTAAGATAAGCGACCCTAGTGGCCGACACAAACACCGGGCCCATTTAGGAGTGGCACTGCAGTGTCACGCAGGATGTCCCTTCCAAAAAACCCTCCCCAATCAGCACATGACGCAAAGAAAAAAAGAGGCGCAATGAGGTAGCTGACTGTGTGAGTAAGATTAGCGACCCTAGTGGCCGACACAAACACCGGGCCCATTTAGGAGTGGCACTGCAGTGTCACGCAGGATGTCCCTTCCAAAAAACCCTCCCCAATCAGCACATGACGCAAAGAAAAAAAGAGGCGCAATGAGGTAGCTGACTGTGTGAGTAAGATTAGCGACCCTAGTGGCCGACACAAACACCGGGCCCATTTAGGAGTGGCACTGCAGTGTCACGCAGGATGTCCCTTCCAAAAAACCCTCCCCAATCAGCACATGACGCAAAGAAAAAAAGAGGCGCAATGAGGTAGCTGACTGTGTGAGTAAGATTAGCGACCCTAGTGGCCGACACAAACACCGGGCCCATTTAGGAGTGGCACTGCAGTGTCACGCAGGATGTCCCTTCCAAAAAACCCTCCCCAATCAGCACATGACGCAAAGAAAAAAAGAGGCGCAATGAGGTAGCTGACTGTGTGAGTAAGATTAGCGACCCTAGTGGCCGACACAAACACCGGGCCCATTTAGGAGTGGCACTGCAGTGTCACGCAGGATGTCCCTTCCAAAAAACCTTCCCCAATCAGCACATGACGCAAAGAAAAAAAGAGGCGCAATGAGGTAGCTGACTGTGTGAGTAAGATTAGCGACCCTAGTGGCCGACACAAACACCGGGCCCATTTAGGAGTGGCACTGCAGTGTCACGCAGGATGTCCCTTCCAAAAAACCCTCCCCAATCAGCACATGACGCAAAGAAAAAAAGAGGCGCAATGAGGTAGCTGACTGTGTGAGTAAGATTAGCGACCCTAGTGGCCGACACAAACACCGGGCCCATTTAGGAGTGGCACTGCAGTGTCACGCAGGATGTCCCTTCCAAAAAACCCTCCCCAATCAGCACATGACGCAAAGAAAAAAAGAGGCGCAATGAGGTAGCTGACTGTGTGAGTAAGATTAGCGACCCTAGTGGCCGACACAAACACCGGGCCCATTTAGGAGTGGCACTGCAGTGTCACGCAGGATGTCCCTTCCAAAAAACCCTCCCCAATCAGCACATGACGCAAAGAAAAAAAGAGGCGCAAGGAGGTAGCTGACTGTGTGAGTAAGATTAGCGACCCTAGTGGCCGACACAAACACCGGGCCCATTTAGGAGTGGCACTGCAGTGTCACGCAGGATGTCCCTTCCAAAAAACCCTCCCCAATCAGCACATGACGCAAAGAAAAAAAGAGGCGCAATGAGGTAGCTGACTGTGTGAGTAAGATTAGCGACCCTAGTGGCCGACACAAACACCGGGCCCATTTAGGAGTGGCACTGCAGTGTCACGCAGGATGTCCCTTCCAAAAAACCCTCCCCAATCAGCACATGACGCAAAGAAAAAAAGAGGCGCAATGAGGTAGCTGACTGTGTGAGTAAGATTAGCGACCCTAGTGGCCGACACAAACACCGGGCCCATTTAGGAGTGGCACTGCAGTGTCACGCAGGATGTCCCTTCCAAAAAACCCTCCCCAAACAGCACATGACGCAAAGAAAAATAAAAGAAAAAAGAGGTGCAAGATGGAATTGTCCTTGGGCCCTCCCACCCACCCTTATGTTGTATAAACAAAACAGGACATGCACACTTTAACCAACCCATCATTTCAGTGACAGGGTCTGCCACACGACTGTGACTGATATGACGGGTTGGTTTGGACCCCCCCCCCAAAAAAGAAGCAATTAATCTCTCCTTGCACAAACTGGCTCTACAGAGGCAAGATGTCCACCTCATCATCACCCTCCGATATATCACCGTGTACATCCCCCTCCTCACAGATTATCAATTCGTCCCCACTGGAATCCACCATCTCAGCTCCCTGTGTACTTTGTGGAGGCAATTGCTGCTGGTCAATGTCTCCGCGGAGGAATTGATTATAATTCATTTTAATGAACATCATCTTCTCCACATTTTCTGGATGTAACCTCGTACGCCGATTGCTGACAAGGTGAGCGGCGGCACTAAACACTCTTTCGGAGTACACACTTGTGGGAGGGCAACTTAGGTAGAATAAAGCCAGTTTGTGCAATGGCCTCCAAATTGCCTCTTTTTCCTGCCAGTATAAGTATGGACTGTGTGACGTGCCTACTTGGATGCGGTCACTCATATAATCCTCCACCATTCTTTCAATGGTGAGAGAATCATATGCAGTGACAGTAGACGACATGTCCGTAATCGTTGTCAGGTCCTTCAGTCCGGACCAGATGTCAGCATCAGCAGTCGCTCCAGACTGCCCTGCATCACCGCCAGCGGGTGGGCTCGGAATTCTGAGCCTTTTCCTCGCACCCCCAGTTGCGGGAGAATGTGAAGGAGGAGATGTTGACAGGTCGCGTTCCGCTTGACTTGACAATTTTGTCACCAGCAGGTCTTTCAACCCCAGCAGACTTGTGTCTGCCGGAAAGAGAGATCCAAGGTAGGCTTTAAATCTAGGATCGAGCACGGTGGCCAAAATGTAGTGCTCTGATTTCAACAGATTGACCACCCGTGAATCCTTGTTAAGCGAATTAAGGGCTCCATCCACAAGTCCCACATGCCTAGCGGAATCGCTCTGTGTTAGCTCCTCCTTCAATGTCTCCAGCTTCTTCTGCAAAAGCCTGATGAGGGGAATGACCTGACTCAGGCTGGCAGTGTCTGAACTGACTTCACGTGTGGCAAGTTCAAAGGGCATCAGAACCTTGCACAACGTTGAAATCATTCTCCACTGCGCTTGAGACAGGTGCATTCCACCTCCTATATCGTGCTCAATTGTATAGGCTTGAATGGCCTTTTGCTGCTCCTCCAACCTCTGAAGCATATAGAGGGTTGAATTCCACCTCGTTACCACTTCTTGCTTCAGATGATGGCAGGGCAGGTTCAGTAGTTTTTGGTGGTGCTCCAGTCTTCTGTACGTGGTGCCTGTACGCCGAAAGTGTCCCGCAATTTTTCTGGCCACCGACAGCATCTCTTGCACGCCCCTGTCGTTTTTTAAATAATTCTGCACCACCAAATTCAAGGTATGTGCAAAACATGGGACGTGCTGGAATTTGCCCATATTTAATGCACACACAATATTGCTGGCGTTGTCCGATGCCACAAATCCACAGGAGAGTCCAATTGGGGTAAGCCATTCCGCGATGATCTTCCTCAGTTGCCGTAAGAGGTTTTCAGCTGTGTGCGTATTCTGGAAAGCGGTGATACAAAGCGTAGCCTGCCTAGGAAAGAGTTGGCGTTTGCGAGATGCTGCTACTGGTGCCGCCGCTGCTGTTCTTGCGGCGGGAGTCCATACATCTACCCAGTGGGCTGTCACAGTCATATAGTCCTGACCCTGCCCTGCTCCACTTGTCCACATGTCCGTGGTTAAGTGGACATTGGGTACAACTGCATTTTTTAGGACACTGGTGAGTCTTTTTCTGACGTCCGTGTACATTCTCGGTATCGCCTGCCTAGAGAAGTGGAACCTAGATGGTATTTGGTAACGGGGGCACACTGCCTCAATAAATTGTCTAGTTCCCTGTGAACTAACGGCGGATACCGGACGCACGTCTAACACCAACATAGTTGTCAAGGCCTCAGTTATCCGCTTTGCAGCAGGATGACTGCTGTGATATTTCATCTTCCTCGCAAAGGACTGTTGAACAGTCAATTGCTTACTGGAAGTAGTACAAGTGGGCATACAACTTCCCCTCTGGGATGACCATCGACTCCCAGCAGCAACAACAGCAGCGCCAGCAGCAGTAGGCGTTACACGCAAGGATGCATCGGAGGAATCCCAGGCAGGAGAGGACTCGTCAGAATTGCCAGTGACATTGCCTGCAGGACTATTGGCATTCCTGGGGAAGGAGGAAATTGACACTGAGGGAGTTGGTGGGGTGGTTTGCGTGAGCTTGGTTACAAGAGGAAGGGATTTACTGGTCAGTGGACTGCTTCCGCTGTCACCCAAAGTTTTTGAACTTGTCACTGACTTATTATGAATGCGCTGCAGGTGACGTATAAGGGAGGATGTTCCGAGGTGGTTAACGTCCTTACCCCTACTTATTACAGCTTGACAAAGGGAACACACGGCTTGACACCTGTTGTCCGCATTTCTGTTGAAATAGTTCCACACCGAAGAGCTGATTTTTTTGGTATTTTCACCAGGCATGTCAACGGCCATATTCCTCCCACGGACAACAGGTGTCTCCCCGGGTGCCTGACTTAAACAAACCACCTCACCATCAGAATCCTCCTGGTCAATTTCCTCCCCAGCGCCAGCAACACCCATATCCTCCTCATCCTGGTGTACTTCAACACTGACATCTTCAATCTGACTATCAGGAACTGGACTGCGGGTGCTCCTTCCAGCACTTGCAGGGGGCGTGCAAATGGTGGAAGGCGCATGCTCTTCACGTCCAGTGTTGGGAAGGTCAGGCATCGCAACCGACACAATTGGACTCTCCTTGTGGATTTGGGATTTCGAAGAACGCACAGTTCTTTGCGGTGCTACTGCTTTTGCCAGCTTGAGTCTTTTCATTTTTCTAGCGAGAGGCTGAGTGCCTCCATCCTCATGTGAAGCTGAACCACTAGCCATGAACATAGGCCAGGGCCTCAGCCGTTCCTTGCCACTCCGTGTGGTAAATGGCATATTGGCAAGTTTACGCTTCTCCTCCGACAATTTTATTTTAGGTTTTGGAGTCCTTTTTTTACTGATATTTGGTGTTTTGGATTTGACATGCTCTGTACTATGACATTGGGCATCGGCCTTGGCAGACGACGTTGCTGGCATTTCATCATCTCGGCCATGACTAGTGGCAGCAGCTTCAGCACGAGGTGGAAGTGGATCTTGATCTTTCCCTAATTTTGGAACCTCAACATTTTTGTTCTCCATATTTTAATAGGCACAACTAAAAGGCACCTCAGGTAAACAATGGAGATGGATGGATACTAGTATACAATTATGGACGGACTGCCGAGTGCCGACACAGAGGTAGCTACAGCCGTGAACTACCGTACTGTGTCTGCTGCTAATATAGACTGGTTGATAAAGAGATGTCGTAGTATGTATGTATGAAGAAGAAAGAAAAAAAAACCACGGTTAGGTGGTATACAATTATGGACGGACTGCCGAGTGCCGACACAGAGGTAGCCACAGCCGTGAACTACCGTACTGTACTGTGTCTGCTGCTAATATAGACTGGTTGATAAAGAGATGTCGTAGTATGTATGTATGAAGAAGAAAGAAAAAAAAACCACGGGTAGGTGGTATACAATTATGGACGGACTGCCGAGTGCCGACACAGAGGTAGCCACAGCCGTGAACTACCGTACTGTACTGTGTCTGCTGCTAATATAGACTGGTTGATAAAGAGATGTAGTAGTATGTATGTATGTATAAAGAAGAAAGAAAAAAAAACCACGGGTAGGTGGTATACAATTATGGATGGACTGCCGAGTGCCGACACAGAGGTAGCCACAGCCGTGAACTACCGTACTGTACTGTGTCTGCTGCTAATATAGACTGGTTGATAAAGAGATGTCGTAGTATGTATGTATGAAGAAGAAAGAAAAAAAACCCACGGTTAGGTGGTATACAATTATGGACGGACTGCCGAGTGCCGACACAGAAGTAGCCACAGCCGTGAACTACCGTACTGTACTGTGTCTGCTGCTAATATAGACTGGTTGATAAAGAGATGTCGTAGTATGTATGTATAAAGAAGAAAGAAAAAAAAACCACGGTTAGGTGGTATACAATTATGGACGGACTGCCGAGTGCCGACACAGAGGTTGCCACAGCCGTGAACTACCGTACTGTACTGTGTCTGCTGCTAATATAGACTGGTTGACAAAGAGATGTCGTAGTATGTATGTATGAAGAAGAAAGAAAAAAAAACCACGGTTAGGTGGTATACAATTATGGACGGACTGCCGAGTGCCGACACAGAGGTAGCCACAGCCGTGAACTACCGTACTGTACTGTGTCTGCTGCTAATATAGACTGGTTGATAAAGAGATGTCGTAGTATGTATGTATAAAGAAGAAAGAAAAAAAAACCACGGTTAGGTGGTATACAATTATGGACGGACTGCCGAGTGCCGACACAGAGGTAGCCACAGCCGTGAACTACCGTACTGTACTGTGTCTGCTGCTAATATAGACTGGTTGATAAAGAGATGTAGTAGTATGTATGTATAAAGAAGAAAGAAAAAAAAACCACGGGTAGGTGGTATACAATTATGGATGGACTGCCGAGTGCCGACACAGAGGTAGCTACAGCCGTGAACTACCGTACTGTGTCTGCTGCGACTGGATGATAAATAATGATATAAAAAATATATATATATCACTACTGCAGCCGGACAGGTATATATATTATATAATGACGGACCTGCTGGACACTGTCTGTCAGCAGAATGAGTTTTTTATAGAATAAAAAAAAAAACACCACACAAGTGAAGTCACACGACGAGTGTTTAACTTTTTCAGGCAATCACAATATAGTATACTACTAACTATACTGGTGGTCAGTGTGGTCAGGTCACTGGTCAGTCACACTGGCAGTGGCACTCCTGCAGCAAAAGTGTGCACTGTTTAATTTTAATATAATATGTACTCCTGGCTCCTGCTAAAACCTATAACTGGCACTGCAGTGCTCCCCAGTCTCCCCCACAATTATAAGCTGTGTGAGCTGAGCACAGTCAGATATATAATATATATACATAGATGATGCAGCACACTGGGCTGAGCAGTGCACACAGATATGGTATGTGACTGTCTTGTACTCCTGGCTCCTGCTATAACCTATAACTGGCACTGCAGTGCTCCCCAGTCTCCCCCACAATTATAAGCTGTGTGAGCTGAGCACAGTCAGATATATAATATATACATAGATGATGCAGGCATGCAGCACACTGGGCTGAGCAGTGCACACAGATATGGTATGTGACTGAGTCACTGTGTGTACCGTTTTTTTCAGGCAGAGAACGGATATATTAAATAAAACAACTGCACTGCTGGTGGTCACTGTGGTCAGTCACTAAACTCTGCACTCTCTTCTACAGTATCAGCCTCAGGTCAATCTCTCTCTCTCTCTCTCCTAATCTAAATGGAGAGGACGCCAGCCACGTCCTCTCCCTATCAATCTCAATGCACGTGTGAAAATGGCGGCGACGCGCGGCTCCTTATATAGAATCCGAGTCTCGCGAGAATCCGACAGCGTCATGATGACGTTCGGGCGCGCTCGGGTTAACCGAGCAAGGCGGGAAGATCCGAGTCGCTCGGACCCGTGAAAAAAAACATGAAGTTCGTGCAGGTTCGGATTCAGAGAAACCGAACCCGCTCATCTCTAGTTATCAGCCGATGCATTTGAAGATGCGATCCGGACCACTTGTCCAACAGGTCCCACTGAAAAATTCTTGCATGGAACCTGCCGAATGGGATTGCTTCGTAGGAAGCTACCCTTATTCCCAGGATTCGCGTGCAATGATGCACCGATACCTGTTTTGGCTTCAGGAGGTCTCTGAGTAGAGATGACAGCTCCTTGGCTTTCTCCTCCCGGAGAAACACTTATTTCTGGTCTGTGTCCAGAACCATCCCCAGGAACAGTAGACGTGTCATAGGAACCAGCTGTGACTTTGGACTGTTTAGAATCCAACTCTGCTGTTGTAGCACTTTCCAAAATAGTGCTACCCCGACTAGCAACTGCTCCTTGGACCTCGCCCTTATAAGGAGATTGTCCAAGTACGGGATAATTAAAAACTCCCTTTTCGAAGGAGTATCATCATTTCGGCCATTACCCCGGTAAACACCCTCGGTGCCTTGTGCAGTCCTGTATGGACTTGGTAATGGTAATCCTGTACCACAAATCTGAGGTACTTCTGGCGAGGATGGTAAATGGGGACATGCAGGTAAGCATCCTTGATGTCCTGGGATACCATGTAATCCCCCTCGTCCAGGCTTGCAATAACCGCCCCGAGCGATTCCATCTTGAACTTTAATTTTTTTATGTATGTGTTCAAGGATTTTAATATAAATGGGTCACATCGAACCATGCGGTTTCGGTACCCCAACCCGTGTAAAATAGTAACCCCGTCCTTGTTGAAGTAGGGGCACTTGAGTATTACCTGTTGGGAATACTGCTTATTAATTGCCTTTAGTACAGCCTCCCTGCCTGAGGGAGTTGTCGGCAAGCCATAATCTAGGAAACGTCTGGGGGGAGATATCTCGAATTCCAGCTTGTACCCCTGACATACTTCTTGAAAGAAACAGGGATCCACCTGTGAGCGAGCCCACTTTTCTCTGAAATTTTTTAGACGGCCCCCCACCGTACCTGGCTACACCTGTGGAGCCCCCGCGTCATGCTGTGGGCTCAGAGGAAGCGAGAGAAGAATTTTGAATCTGGGAGCAGGCTGACTGGTGCAGCTTTTTCCCTCTTCCCTTGTCTCTGTACAGAAGGGAAACGCCTTTGACCCGCTTGCTTTTCTGAAGCCGAAAGGACTGTACCTGATACAGTGCTTTCTTAGTCTGTGAGGAAACCTGAGGTAAAAATATTTCTTCCCAGCTGTGGCTGTGGATACGAGGTCCCAGAGACCATCCCCAAATAATTCCTCACCCTTATAAGGCAGAATCCTTTTAAAGTCAGCATCACCTGTCCCGTGACAGGTCTCTAATACCCTCCTGACAGAATGGACATTACATTCATTTTGGATGCCAGCCGGCCAAATATCCCTCTGTGCATCCCTCATATATAAGACGACGTCTTTAATATGTTCTCATGTTTGACAGGGTCACCGACCACGCTGCAGCAGCACGATCTGCAGGTCTCCGTCTAGTACCTGAGTGTGTAAATACAGACTTCAGGATATCCTCCTGTCTTTTATCAACAGGTACCTTCAAAGTGGCCGTTCCTAAAACGGCAGTGCCACCTTTTTTGACAACCGTGTGAGCGCCTTATCCACCCTAGGGGATATCTCCCAGCGTAACTTATCCTCCTGGCGGGAAAGGGTACGCCATCAGTAACTTTTTAGAAATTACCAGTTTCTAAACGGGGGAACCCACGCTTTTCACACACTTCATTTATTCATCTGATGGGGGAACAAAACACTGCCTGTTTTTTCTCCCCAAACCTAAAAACCCATTTATAGAGGTGCTTGGGTTAATGTCAGAAATGTGTAACACATTTTTTATTGCCGGGATCAAGTAACGGATGTTCCTAGTGGATTGTGTATATGTCTCAACCTTGTCGACACTGGAGTCAGACTCCGTGTCGACATCTGTGTCTGCCATCTGAGAGAGCGGGCGTTTTTGAGCCCCTGATGGCCTTTGAGACGCCTGGGCAGGCGCGGGCTGAGAAGCCGGCTGTCCCACAGCTGTTACGTCATCCATCCTTTTATGTAAGGAGTTGACACTGTCGGTTAATACCTTTTACCTATCCATCCACTCTGGTGTCGGCCCCACAGGGGGCTACATCACATATATCGGCCTCTGCTCCGTCACCATATAAGCCTCCTCATTCAACATGTCGACACAGCCGTACCGACACACCGCAGACACACAGGGAATGCTCTAAACGAGGACAGGACCCACAAAAGCCCTTTGGGGGGACAGAGTGAGAGTATGCCAGCACACACCAGAGCGCTATATAATGCAGGGACTAACTGAGTTATGTCCCCTATAGCTGCTTTTTTTATATAATGTATACTGCGCCTAAATTAAATGCCCCCCCTCTCTTTTTTAACCCTTTTCTGTGTTGTAAACTGCAGGGGAGAGCTAGGGAGCTTCCCTCCAACGGAGCTGTGAGGGAAAATGGCGCCAGTGTGCTTGAGGGAGATAGCTCCGCCCCTTTTCCGCGGCCTATTCTCCCGCTTTTTTATGGAATCTGGCAGGGGTATTTACCTCATATATAGCCCCTAGGGCTATATATTGAGGTATTTTTGCCAGCCAAGGTGTTTTTATTGCTGCCTCAGGGCGCCCCCCCCCAGCGCCCTGCACCCTCAGTGACCGGAGTGTGAAGTGTGTGAGAGGAGCAATGGCGCACAGCTGCAGTGCTGTGCGCTACCTTGGTGAAGACTGAGTCTTCATGCCGCCGATTTTCCGGACCATCTTCTTGCTTCTGGCTCTGTAAGGGGGACGGCGGCGCGGCTCCGGGACCGAACACCAAGGACTGGGCCTGCGGTCGATCCCTCTGGAGCTAATGGTGTCCAGTAGCCTAAGAAGCCCAATCCGGCTGCAAGCAGGCGAGTTCGCTTCTTCTCCCCTTAGTCCCTCGCTGCTGTGAGCCTGTTGCCAGCAGGTCTCACTGAAAATAAAAAAACCTAAGTCTATTTCTTTCTAAGAGCTCAGGAGAGCCCCTAGTGTGCATCCAACCTCGGCCGGGCACGAAATCTAACTGAGGCTTGGAGGAGGGTCATAGTGGGAGGAGCCAGTGCACACCAGGTAGTCTAAGATCTTTCTAGAGTGCCCAGCCTCCTTCGGAGCCCGCTATTCCCCATGGTCCTTACGGAGTTCCCAGCATCCACTAGGACGTCAGAGAAAACACAGCCCAGACACCTAATAGCTAAACATGGCGCATGAGCATTTGGTTATTCTATAGAGAATAAATTGGATACAAAATATAGCATATAGATGTATACTCATACACGGTTGTTCAAGTTCTGCCAGAGTGCCTCTGTCTGCCCGCCAGGTTCCAGGCAACTTGGCTGTGCTGAGCATCTTTTCTCTCAACATGTGTGTTTTTTCACATAAACAAAACAACCGGGAGAGACAAAACTACATTGCTAGCATGCATTCATTAGTTTGATGTGACACATTTATAAAACCGAACAAAGTTACCATAAAACTGTGGTAACTGAAACCTTGAGGCTGTGGGCGGAGTGTTAGTGGAGGTTAGGTGCTTTCGGTAGCCTATGAAGTTTTAGTAGGTGTGGCTTGTGTGAAACATTTATAAGGCTCTGGTTGCTGGGTCAAAGCCTCTTTGATTTGCGAGTCTTCCCTACCCTCCTTGTTAGGACTACGATTGTTTATTTTTGTATGTTATTGCTATTTTATGACAGGAAAAGAATGACAATTATTTTATTTTGTGTGCACTTACTTTTGTTGACTGTTTTTTGTTGACGGGGCCATAGGTGCCAATTTATATTTTTGCTGGTGGGTGCTCGGCGGAAGGCGGCAGCGGGAATGAACGGACGGCTGCGGCAGTGACTAATGCCCATTACACATTATGCAACACACCGTAATGCCCATTATACATTATGAAACAAACCATAATGCCCATTACACATTATGCAACACACCGTAATGCTCATTAAGCAATATGCCACCCACCGTAATGTCTATTACACAATACACCATAATGCCCATTACACATTATGCAACATATAGTAATGCCCATTACACATTATGCAAGACACCGTAAAGCCCATTACACATTATGCCACACACCATAATGTCTAATACACATTATGCTACACACCGTAACACCCATTATGCGTTATGCCATACACTGTAATGTCAAATACATACTATGCCAAATACAGTTATGGCCCTGACACCATTTTATGCCCACACACAATAATGCCCCTAACAAATGATGACACACAGTAAGGCTTCTAATTACTTTTAAAATACCTGCCTATTGTCAGGGTTCTCCTGCGCATTGCCAGGGGTTTTATGCACGTTTCCAGTCGTTTCATGCACGTTGCCAGGTGTCTCCTGCGCTTTACCAGGGGTCTACTGGCTGCTGCCCCAGTAAAGCATGGGAGGGTGGGTGCGGGCATCAGTAACTATAAAAGCCAGCCCCCGCAGTGGATTGAGATGTGCTGGGGGCTGAGGAAGCACTTCCGTACATTGCAGTGTACAAAAAATGCTTAAAATGCCCGGCCATTTTTGGAGGAGTTTTTTACATTGCAATGTACAGAAGCACTTCCGCAGCCACCAGCGCGTCTGAATCCATTGTGGGTGCTGCGGCTGATAGCGGTAACTGTACTGGAGCAGCGGCTGGTTTCGTGGATGCTCCATATTGTCCGTAGGTGCTCAGGCCCTGGAAAAACCACGGAATCTGCGCCTATGGACGGGGCCACGTTATCACCATCATGGGTGGGTAGTCATGTTACAACGTTGGGGTAAATTTACTAAAGCTTCTAAAACAGAGAATTGGTGATGTTGCCCATAGCAACCAATCTGATGTGGTTGATCATTTCTCTATTGCCTTTTAGAAAATGATAGATAGCATATGATTGGTTGCTAGTGGCAACATCACCAATTCTGTTTTAGAAGCTTTAGTAAATGTACCCCATTGAGTTGGATAGCTTTTATGTGCTTGTTTTGATCTTTGGGACCTGTGACAGAATTGGCCTACATTGTATGTTGATTTGGCTGTCTTTTCCTTTGCCACCATACATAAAGTCAAGAAATGTAAATAAAAATATGTATTCTACCCCTCTCGGAGCATCTCAGTCACAGCGGGCCTCCTACACCATTTGGCATATAGACACTAGGTGTATGAGTACACATATGTATACAGCATGTCTCATACCCACATTATTATTAACTTTCTTTTCAAGTTTGTCCAAGCTGCATCCCAACCCTTATATTCATACATCACTGGCAACATAATGGTAGTACAGTATATTTCTGAAGTCGTTAACTGCAATTTCAGATATGCCATGTTCTTTATAGACAGCTTAGGTTACTAGTGTAAAATATTCAAAGTGAATTTTTCCTTTTTAAGAAATAAATGACCCTGATCTTTCAATGAACATTGTACTGGCCCACTTTTTGGATACAGGGTGCCCGTGTTCAGCTGGCAGATGTGAACACACAGAAAACAGCCTGCAAGGCTTTGTTAATTTGAAGAGTTTAACACACATTTTGTAAACCTATTATAACGCACTTTGAAATTGGCAGCATTATTATCATTATCAACCTTGTTTGCAGTATTCAGTATTGATTCATTCTCTGCAAAATACAATGGACCTCTAAGGGAAGTTTCATTAATAACACCGTAAGACAGTGGTTCCCAAACTTTTTTGAATCACGGCACCCTAGAGGATCAGAATTCTTTTCATGGCACCCCTAGGCCAAAGGTTTCTTATTGAGAAATTGAAAAATAAATATTAAATTAAGTAAATTGTGTTTATATGTCAACCTTAGGTTCAATTGTCTGGTGAAGGACAGGATTTGCTTCTGTTTGTCCACATATTTTATGACTGGCAGCCACCAGCACTGGTTTTGCCTATTATATTGACCATAAATAATTTGAATTGGTCCTGGGCCACCAACCCAGGGCACCCCTGCAAGTGTCCCGAGGCACCCCAGATTATAACTTAGCACAGTGATACTATTTTGCCTTTTTCTAGCTGAATTAACAAGGTTACTAGCACCAGGAAAAACAAATGGGAACATAACTAATTGAATGCATTATTTCAATATAAAGAGTAAATAATAATATAACAATTATGTATGTATATATATATATATATATATATATATATATATTTAATTACTGTAGGCTACTTGATTGAGATAAAAATATATTAATAGCACCTGAAGTGTAAAATCATAACACATAGCAAGTAAAGATGTAGAAAGGGGTCCAGTACGTATTACCGGCGGATGGGATGCCGGCTGTCAGGATCCTGATAGCAGCATCCTGTCCACCAGAATACCGGCAGCGGGGCGAGCGCTAAGAGTCCCCATGCGGATTTGTTGTGCTTGCCACGCTGTGGGCTCAGTGTCTCACTGCACTCACCACAGGATCTATTCCCACTCTCTGGGTGTCGTGGACACCCATGAGTGGGAATAGCCCTGTTGCTCTGGGATTCAGGCTGGCGGCATTGTTGGCTGTCAGGATTCCATTGTTGGTATCCTGACTGCCGGCAAATTAAACGTATCCCATAGAAAGTCCTAAAATCTCATCATGTGGTTTGACATTGCTTCTGACTAAGTCATGGGGAAATTTGTCTGATGGAAACCCCCCTTTACAAATCCTGCCCCTCGCAGCCACCAGCACTGGTTATGCCAATTGCATTGACCATAAATAATTTGAATTAATCCTAGCCCACCACGGCACACAGTTTGAGAACCACTGCCGTAAGATATGTAGCCAGATAAGCTTTGAGACACATAAAAGAACATGCTTGGAATGGAGAGTACACACAGGACAATATTCTGCTTGTGCTTATAGCTAGGGCTGTTTTTAAGGGGTGTAGTATGGTATGCCGGCGGTCGGCTCCTGGCGACCAGCATACTGGCGCCGGAATCCCGACCGCCTGCATACCGACAGCTGGGCTAGCGCAAATAAGCCCCTTGCGGACTCGCTGCGCTCGCCTCGCTGTGGGCACGGTAGCGCGCTACGCGCGCCACACTATCTATTCTTCCTCCAGGGGGGGCGTGGACCCCCAAGAGGGAGAAAAGATGTCGGTATGCCGGCGGTCGGGAATCCGGCGCCGGTATAGTGGTTGCCGGGAGCCCGACCACCGGCAACCTGAAGACCACCCGTTTTTAAGGTCAGTGGGTCAAGAGTAATCTGTAAAGCAAACTATTAGTTTCATTCTGAAAACAAGTATAGAAAAACAGTTATGTAAATATCTTGTGATAGTCATCTGGATTAAACACATAAACAACTCTTTTCTCTGTCTTGCTGATGTTCTGTGTTGATCAAAGGGGAACTACAATCAAATATTGTGTTATTCAAGTTATGAATTAATGTTTATCACCTTCCAGCCCCATAACAACTGAGCTATTTTAGACTTTGGGGGACATGTACTAATCAGTGATAAAAGTGGAGAAGTGAGCCAGTGGAGAAGTTACCCATGGCAACCAATCAGCATTGACGTAACATTTAAAATTTGCATACTATAAATTATACAGAGCAGCTGATTGGTTGCCATGGGCCACTTCTCCACTGGCTCACTTCTCCACTTTTATCACTGCTTAGTACATGTCCCCCATAATATGCTACGGGACAGCAGATTGGTCCACCTGACAAGTCGCTTCCCATTACTGTTAGTTCATGGCGCATAGGACAGACAAATATTCGTAAGGACCAGAGCATCATGTCACGGTGAACATTTCCCTGAGTAATCTAAAACACCATAAACAGTGAATTGTAGGCTTTTTTTTCTGTTTATGTACCCTACAGTATGTTGCTACTATTGTGCATACATACATATATATTAAGGAGGGAAGGAAGATGTGCATCTGTATACTTAAACACCTTCAGTAATATGTGTAAATATACATACAAACATGTATCTATGTCTCATTAATGTCATGTTCTATAGTAAATACCCCGAAGCAAATACCAAAGTTGAGAGAGAAAGAGAGAGAGAAAACCCAAGTAGTATGAAAGCGACATTCCCGATGCCATAAAAGAAGGTCCATGCGTGCACGAAAAGGGGATGTGGCTTCACAGGAGGGGCGTGGCTTAGCATCCTGACCCCCTTTTCCATCACTCCAGGTGTCTGGGAGATGCGTACAGGAGCTTGGTGCTGCATGTAATGTTACTGTCACTGAGCAGGAGGCGGCAATTTGGTGTCACCCCTCAGCGGGTACCACTCGGGTGTGGACTGCACCCCCTGCACCCTCGTATTGATGCCAATGACCCCATAAATTAGTCGCCGCTATTCCTAGATCTGCCACCACCGCC
Source organism: Pseudophryne corroboree (assembly GCF_028390025.1). Lineage (NCBI taxonomy): Eukaryota > Metazoa > Chordata > Amphibia > Anura > Myobatrachidae > Pseudophryne > Pseudophryne corroboree. Next base: position 246,603,099 of record NC_086446.1, read on the forward strand.
AGCAATGATTGGCAATCCGTTGGGAATCTAGGAAATTTTGGCATGTTAAAAATGCCCAATTCCCTCGATCCAGCCATCGGGGAATTGGGACATTGCCCCAGTACATCTGTGATCTATGGGGGCCTTAAGAAAGTTACTGTGTAACTAGACAAACCATGTTGCAATGCAAGGGGTGCCAACACATAAATTTTTTTGCATGCAGGATAAATACTGACAGCATTTACATGTAGCCCACAAATACTGGGCAGCTTTATTTTTCACTGCAATTTAGATTTGAGTTTGAACATGCTCCTCTCAAATCTACCTCTCTGCAGATTTTCTGTCCCACCTGAAGGGTATAAGGTCATTAGATCGACCACACTTAGGTCGACAGCCATTAGATCAACCACTATTGGTCGACATGCATTCAGCCGACATGGTCACTAGGTCGACATGGTCACTAGGTCGACATGAGCAAGTTTGACATGGAAAAAATGACGACATGCGTTTCTCACATTCTTCATTTTTTTAACTTTTTCATACTTTACGATCCACGTGGACTACGATTGGGAATAGTAACCTGTGCCGAGTGCAGTGGTAGCGGAGCGAGGCACCTTGCCCGAAGCATGGCGAGCGAAGCGAGCCATGCGAGGGGACATGGTCCACTAATTGGGGTTCCCCGTCACTTTACGAAGAAAACGACATCAAAAGAAGTAAAAAAACTAATGTCGACCTTGTTCATGTCGATCTAATGACTGTGTTGACCTATATCAGGTGTCGACATAGTCACCGTCGACCAATAGTGGTCGACCTAATGACTGTCTACCGAAGTGTGATTGACCCTATGACCCATACCCACCTAAAACAGTACAGCATGGTTTTACTCAGGTGCACAGTTACTGTACTTGCTCTTTCTTATTTTATTCCCAACTCAGAGTCAGGTCCTTAGTACAGACCTTCATTTATTCCATGCTCCTGGTTTGGAGTGGCAGGGCTTATGGCGTATAAAACATTCAATATTTCAACATACTGTATATAGGAAGAGGCTTTCTAACGTTCCTGTTCTCTAGCCATTACTGATGTTCTAGGGGGTGGTCTTCAGTATGCTGGCTGTCGGGATCCCGGCGCACAGTATACCGGCGCCGGAATCCCGACAGCCGGCATACCAACACTTATTCTCCCTCGTGAGGGTCCACGATCCCCTGGAGGGAGAATAAAATAGTGTGGCGTGCGTAGCGCGCCACCGTGCCCGCAGAGTGGCGAGCACAGCGAGCCCGCAAGTGTCTCATTGGCACTCGCCACACTGTCAGTAAGCCGGCGGTCAGGCTCTCGGCGCCGGTATGCTGGTTGCCGGGAGCCCGACCGCCGGCATACCATACCACACCCGTTCTAGGGGCATTAACTTCTAAAAATATGTCTTATGTATCAATTGTTTGTTTTACCGCTTAAGATTGCTTGAGGGGTTGATGAAGTCTATATGACGAAACGCGTTGGAGGACCTGTACTGACCTCATATCCAGATAAGATTTAACCTCTTTCAGTACAATTATTATTCTTTTAAAACTACATTTTACTTGTGTGTATATGTTTTGTCCCATTTTTTCAAAATTGTACTTTTAATAAATTGTGTTTATTTTATAATATTAATTTGGTATCTTACCTTGTTGCAGACACCATTGGTCGCTATATATCCCTCATTCCTCTTATGCCAGTTCTAATATATTCAGGGAAGTTACCATCCCTGTTCATTTTTGAGGGGGAAAGCTGACGCCTCCTAATTTTTAGTGGAGAGTGTCTTCCAATATTTTGTCATATTTTATACAACATATCTTATGCATTTGTTTTTATCACACGTGGCGCAGTATTAATCCTTTTTTCATATATATATATATATATACACGCTTTGCTCCGGCACTCGGCTCTGCCCCTGCTCTGGGGCTGACTTGCTCAGGTGCCCTCCTCCAGGGGTACAAACCCTTTGCATAACATCAGAAGAAAATGATGAGGCGGCACTCGGAGTCTTGTGAAATACCAACAACATGTAATAGTGCAGAATCAACGTTTCGGGGTTTCCCCCTTCGTCAGGATAAGTCTGTGAAGACAGAGGTACTGAGCTTCTGCTGCAGATTCACAGAAAGGTTCCCTATCTAAGTGATTTTTCTGTACCTGGGTATCCAAATTTTTCTTTTACAAGTTTTCTCACTATAAGGCCAAACTGGTTGTATACCAGAAAGCCCCGGTGATATATGGGATTTCCCACCAAGCACGTATGAACGAGTCTTATCGTATTTTACTATTCGTATAAACAACTGTACGTTCCAGTCATTCGAGATGTACCCCTGATGAAGTCTTTTGTGTAAGACGAAATGCGTTGGGTTATCTGTATTGTGATGTTATCTCCGAACCAACTATAAGGAGATGGAGGAGACTGTTGTCAATCACCTACAATTGTATTCAACGCTAAGACTCATACTGCTTAAAGTGTGGAATAAAACATCTCCTCTGTATCAATATTGATTTTGAAGTTATGTCTTTTAATAAATTTTATATGTTGGAACATGTTATTACTTTGTTTTAAACATCGTTAACCATTCAAGGGTTAAAAAATTGGGTGTTGATACGACCCCCTGGCGCCTATTCTCCTATTGTTGTATATTTCTATTTCAAGTTCCGTCTAACAGGGGACTTAGTTGAATCAGGCTGCCTTCATTAAATTTCCCCTGGTTTTATTTAAGGTGACAGTCCTTACTAAGTATACCAGTTAGCGCAGAGGGAGAGTATTTGTTTGATATATATATATATATATATATATTCTATATACTCAACATAAGCTATTCATTGTTTTGCAAATGAAAAAAAAAGTATGGAAGGAATGCATTAACACTTGTTTTGGAACTTAAAACCAATATTTTTTTTAAATAAAACATCTTGTGGAGCGACAACTGCCCTGCCTTTTATTATATTTATTTATAACATGGACTCAATATATTAATATTGAAAGTGTGTAAAAAAACCTGAAAAACCCGGCTAATTTCTGAAATGGGTCGACTTTGGAATTTCCCGGGTCTCAGCTGTAATGTGAAAGAGGGTCTCAAGCAAAAAACCTGGGTCTCAGCAGGGAAATTCCCAGGTCATACAGTATGTCTGAAAGTGGTATGTGATCAACAACAAGGAGTACTGAAGTCACTAATTTAATTATGAGTGGGCTTCTTCTGTGGCCAGTGGGGTTACTTGATGTAAGGTGCTGAATATCTGCTTACATCTGGCTCTTGGGGGTCATTCAACAGTTCAATATTACATAATTCCAGTATTCCATCCATAACAGATACCATTAGAAGACAGATGAAATATGTCTACTCTGTACCACTTTCCTCCTTCTTGTGTATTTCTTTTCTAATTTTCTCCAGATGATATAAATGGATGCTCCATTATTCTCAAAAAAGTAACCCCTGCATACACAGTACTGTCACTGCATTATAACTTCTTTTTCTTCCTCTTACAAAACTGGATTAACCATAGAAAAAAGGGGGTGCAGGTGCACTATGCAACCATTACTACTCAAAATTGAAATAATACAATATAAGAGGTTTTTAGCATACATTTGGCTAAAGATATGGGCTTGCCCACCAATGTCCAGGTCACCTCTTTACCAGGCAAGTCCCTAACATTCTAGGGGTTCACATCTAGGGCGCAGGGCACCACCAAACCAGCCCAGACAACCCCCCCCCCCCCCCCCCCACACTGCACCACACAAATTAAAGTTTAGTACTATAAGGGGAACATGTACAAAGCAGTGATAAGAGTGGAGAAGTGAGCCAGTGGAGAAGTTGCCCATGGCTACCAATCAGCTGCTCTGTATATGTTTGTAATATGCAAATTATAAATGTTACGTCAATGCTGATTGGCTGCCATGGTCAACTTCTCCACTGGCTCACTTCTCTTTTATCACTGCTTAGTACATGTACCCTTTAGTCTCAGGAAGGTAGCACCTATCAATACAAGCAGCAAAACTGGATTAATATTAGTTTGAGAGGCTGATAAACATGAGACGTACACTCTTCTATTTGTCAGCACCACCTGCCTGGGCCACGATGCATGTGTGTGTGTAATAATATATAGCAAAATAACAAAAAGTACAGTGCTTGGTTGATAGTAATAGCAGCCTAAATAAGCACAGGGTTATCCTCCAAAGAAAAACTGCAATTTCTGAATATTAAAATAAAAGAAGTCCGAGAGTGTCTTTGCCAGGCATGGTATGAATTTATAGTAACATGTACAGTTTTTTTTTAGCACTGAGAAAACAAAATATGGAGCATAATAAAGCCAACACCTGGGAAGGAAATTATTTGCATTAAAAAAAAGGTGTGCTGTTCACAATAAACCATCTATAAAGAGTACACAGTTCTAGCTGGAGAGAGACCAAGAAGCTTGAGTCACACTTGCCACACAAGCAAAGAAAAGGCAGACGTAATGTCTGCCTTTTCATCCCCTATTTTTGGATTTAAAGATCCTATTTTGCTGTTAAAAAGTTTTCTTAATCTTTTTGCATAATTGGTGTGATATTATGACTCTGAGCAGACATGATCCGGTCTATCACTGGAAGGATGAGGGGTGCACTGGCAGCTATACACTATTTGCCATGTGAACAAGGGGGTCTTTCTTGTACCTTATGAGAGCCGGCTAAACAAAATGCTAATTTGTTCAGTGATTTCAACCATTGATTAAGGAGAGAGGATTATACAGTATTTAAGCATCCAATGGCGATAATAATGTTAAAGTGAGTGAGAACTGCTGGTTTCAGAAAATGGATTTTTAATAAAAAAATATATATATATATATATATATATATACAGGTTGAGTATCCCATATCCAAATATTCCGAAATACGGAATATTCCGAAATACGGACTTTTTTGTGTGAGAGTGAGATAGTGAAATCTTTGTTTTTTGATGGCTCAATGTACACAAACTTTGTTTAATACACAAAGTTATTAATAATATTGTATTAAATGACCTTCAGGCTGTGTATATAAGGTGTATATGAAACATAAATTAATTGTGTGAATGTACACATACTTTGTTTAATGCACAAAGTTATAAAAAATATTGGCTAAAATGACCTTCAGGCTGTGTGTATAAGGTGTATATGAAACATAAATGCATTCTGTGCTTAGATTTAGGTCCCATCGCCATGATATCTCATTATGGTATGCAATTATTCCAAAATACGGAAAAATCCGATATCCAAAATACCTCTGGTCCCAAGCATTTTGGATAAGGGATACTCAACCTGTATATATATAAATAATGGAATCTTTCCATAAACTGCTGTGCCCCTAGAGGCCAAATTATAAAGCAAAATCTATTAATTTTAAACAATAAGTAATGAAAAAAGCATCTCCCAGAGAAGGCAGCAGTATCTTACATATTGTTCTCATACATTCTAAGTGTACAAATAAAAATTAAAGGTTGTCTCCATTATAACACTATTGTTTTATTTTTGGGTTGTGTACATTAAGATAAGCTAAACTACAGAGTACTACTTACTACTACCACCACCACCACCACATGCCTCTAATGGCCCAGCCTTTTTTAGCAGCAGTGATTTGTTGGAGGCCCTCCTTGCAAGCTTCTAGGACCCACTAGTTTGGGGGTGTGGATCATAGGGTCAAGTACACTTAGGTCGACAGTGTCTAGGTCGACCACTATTGGTTGACAGTAAGTAGGTCGACATGGTTTGTAGATCGACATGGTCTCTAGGTCGACATGTACAAGGTCGACAGGACAAATTAGGTTTTTTTTTCTAATTTTGGTGTTTTCTCCGTAGAGTGACTGTGAAACCCAATTAGTGCACCACGTCCCCTCGCACGGTGAGCGAACTTTGGGCAAGGTTACCATTCCCAATTGTAGTTCACGTGGATCGTAAAGCATAAAAAAGTTAAAAAAGAAAAAAATGTGAAAAACTAATGTCGACCCTCTGTCATGTCGACCTAGAACATGCCGACCTCAAGACCATGTCGACCTACTTACTGCCGACCAATAGTGGTTGACCTAGATGTTGTCGACCTAAGTGTAGTCGACCTAGAGACCGGATACCCTAGTTTGGAGAAATATATTAGCCCAGGTAAGTAATACTTGGTAGTTCAACTTAAAATATTGAGCTCTGTTAACAAACATAAAAGTGAAATGGAGGCCTTAACAAACGAAACTAAGAAAGGCCTTTAATGAGAGATTTTGTTCTGCAATAAATCTCATTGTCTACAGCAGTGGCTCCCAAACTCAGTCCTCAAGGACCCCCAACAGCTCACGTTTTCAGGTCACCTAGCAGGTGCACAGGTGTATCACGGACACATTTTAAAAGATCCACAGGTGGAGCTAATTATTTCACTTGTGATTCAGTGAGGAGTCATGGAAAACATGAACTGTTGGGGGTCCTTGAGGACCACTGGTCTACAGTATCATTCCTCCAGCCAGTGACCCTTGTGGTTTGGCAGACACTGAACCTTGGAGGTGTCTGTCTGCATTCAAACAACAGTCATGAGCCCTAGAGATCGTGTAGATTCCAGAATAAGAGTCTGCGGTATGGTATTCCTAGAGGAGAAAATTGGTTTATTGCAGAAATAAAACAATTCCATGGAGTTATTCTTCAATCTTTACTAAAGAAAGATAAGTAATGTCATACTGCAACCATTCAAGATGGCAGTAAATTACACAGTGCAGAAGTGACATGTACACAAAATTTGAACATAAGCTGCAACTGCCTTCAGTTGCCATCAACACAAACAGTGCTTCTGTCCTTTCTCCTTCAAGGTTGCTTCCTTCCTCAAGTTTGCAGAACCACCTAAGAGACGGCTGTTTGTGACTTCTCATCGAAGAAAGAGGAAATTAATGAACCTTCCGGTGTTCAGTTACATCTTTTTTTGTGCTGGTATTGAAGTGTCTTTAAATAAACACACACTCAACACTTGGCCTTGCTCTTTACATGTTACCAAAGAGAAAGACATATCAAAATCACCTGAGCTCAGCCAACACTCATTTCCAGCATGATTGAGATTAAGTGCCAGACTGTATAAACTGCCCAGAACAGCTATTATTCAAGAAATGTCTTGCGCTAGCTGTACACATCACTGTGGTTGAAAACACAAGCAAAGGAAGCACCATACAGTACGTTATGTCAACCATGAGATAATGGTGAGGATGTGAACAGCATACTACACTACAAAAGCACTACACAGTGCTTGGAATAGAGCGAAAGAAGTAATAAAATATTGATGAAGAATTGCGCTAAGAGACATGGAATTCAGGATACTGTACCATGCTTTAAACCACAATGTTCTATGGAGTGAATACAATTACTGTTGATGTGCTGCCTAGCATCCCTGCTATGCTCAGTTGTGCACATCTCAGCCAGCCACAGTACCCCAAATATTCCAAGTTTTCCTGAACACCTCTGTGGGGTGTGTGCCCAGCCAAACTGAATCGCCCTGTAGGAGTTAGTCTTAGAAATTCTACAACAAAACTGAAATGGCCTTCTTTAGTTCAGCACATTCTGAATAAAAGGAATAAAATAATACATTCACATAGACAGATTGGTGGTTGGTACAGCTGTCAATCATTCTCTAAGACATAATAAATATGTATTGACATCTTTTTGAGTTCTGTAATGGAGAACCTATTTTAATCTGACTTTTTTATATCAATAACATGTTTCTTAGGAACTGTGATTTCAAGTATGTGTGGTAATAAATGTATAACAAAGCTATACTGTAAAACAGATGAGCCATTGAGACCTGTCCTAAGACAGTACATTCAGCTTTCTATAGGCACTGGGGTGAATGGGCAATGGGAGTAAATTGTTCAAATCCTCTCTGTATAGGAGGCCTGATCTTACAGCAGGATCACAGTGTATGTACTAAACTACTGTTGACAGGGAGGGGAGGGGAGAACGGTAAAATAAATAAATGAAATGTACACGTGTGTCAAACAAACCCTACAAATCATTTATTGTGCAGATCGAGCAAGCTAAATACAGCTGCTCTCAGGTCACTGCCAGATATAAGAAGTAAGAAAAAGTGAATGAATATGTATTAAATATGCTTTGGTCAGTATTGAAGAGGTTAAAGGCTGATTGTGATGTACAGGATGTTGCGTAAGGATGCCGTCAGGCTATGAGACTGGGGTCTGTCTTGTAATTATTTGTCAGTACACAGTAATACAGACAGCCCATGTCAGAGGAGGTTACAGTTACAGGAAGGGGAGCTTTCAATTCTGAGTTTGTGGAGTAGAAATCACCACTGTTAGCTGCAAGTAAAAACTCACACACACAAAACGAGGAACAAAGAACGCACAAACTGGTGGAAGGGGGAGTCAGCAGCTTTTATGTCTAAACAAATAAATATTGATGTCCGGTCCCAGGCTGCCAGCTTTGTGCAAATAGTGCCATATCATATCACCTGCTTGCAGTGTGCAGGGGAGGACCTCTGCAAATGACAATAACAGGCTCATTCATCCATACACTCAAACACATTTGTTTGCTCTCATGGACGTAATAAGCAGAGAAAGAGGCAGGCAGGCCGGGTGCTAGCTCTTCAGCACTGAACTATCCATAAAAAGGTAGAATTTTACAGCTGCAGTGTGTATCCTGGACAGGTTGTATTTAATATAAGAAAGTAATGACACATCACTGCAATTAATGCACTTTGTTCCCAGGAAGGACTGATCCCATAGATAACGACTGACAATAGATAACTTTGGTCTACACATTATCTGTAAGATAAACATTTACAATGGACCTGATTGAGAGTTTAGTTTGCGTACAACATCAATGTTTGGCGATTGGTGCATGAGTGTGTTCTGCAATGCACATGTGCCGATCTGTGGCTGTGAGATGTCTCGCATTACCCCATAAGCTGGAGCATGTCGTTTGGGGATATGGAGGCACTGGGCAATTTTCCCAAAAATGGCCCGTTTTCTGGGAGTGCCCAGGACAGTGTCTGTGTCTTCCAATGTAGATTATTGGCCCCGGAGTATTCTAAAGCACCGTACAAACGGGGAGATGTGTGCTGAGCGATCTAGCACAGACCGCTCAGCACACATCTCTCCCCCCACTCAGCACACAGCGAGTAACCTTAAAGGTTACTCAGATGGCCAATGTGTACAACAGTGATCCGAAGATGGATCACTGAAACCAGCAGGAAGCATCTATATACACGAGACACATCCTGTGACATTAGCATCATTTAGTAGTTGCAGCTGCTATGACTTAAGGTGTGTACACACGGTGAGATAAATCTGTAAGATTTTTACTATATAGTCAAAATGTTAAGGAAAGTTAGTGCACATCTCAAGGTGTTAGGCAGCTTGAGATACCGTTTCGATCCCGATGCGCACTCCTGTGGGGTCGGTATCGTAAGGGTAGATAGACTGTGCAGGCAAGTCAATCTTGACTATCTAGTGTAAAATCTAGTACAAAGTATAGTCAAAATTGGCAAAATCGTACATAGACAAAATCGAAAGCACAGATAGTCAAAATCTGTACAATCTGTACTAACTGTGCTCTGGGGGAGTTCAAGGGAAATCGCATAGTCAAAATTGAACATAGCATGGATCTCACCGTGTGTACACACATTTAGTATATAACTCAGAAATAGACCCAGTGTCAGTAAGGCCTAAAGATAAAAGGGCTAATTTATTATCAGGTTTTAGACCTGATTATTAGAATTTTTTATCAATGCTTTTAGCAGCAATTAGAAATTCTTTGCCGCAAGGATGTATTATGAATCCTATTTGCTGACTGATCTCACCTGGGATGTGTAAAGTGATTGCATCAGTGATCACTTTACCTTGTGCTGCAGGACCCCCTGTGACCTACTGCATATGCGCCATCATCAAACCACACAAGCACAAGTGGCTATTATATGTAGCTGTAACCCCTATATACATTCTGGGGTTTCTACATTTTGCGGGTATCTTATGCTGGGATGAGTTAACTGGATTGAGCCAAGAGTATTTACTTTGTTCAGGTGGACCAGACACTGCAGACTGGATGGTGCTGGTGGTAAAAACACTGGTCATACAACCTTCAGGAACCTGACAACCTGAACAGGTCTTCTCTAATGGCTCAGGTGGCTGGGCTGAGGGAACCTATGACTGAAAAATTGGAAAAAGGCAAGATGGACATTGCTTGCAAAACTAGAATTAATAGCCAATTCATTTTCAAAGACAACAGGGCAAATCTCTATTTCATTCTAGATAAACACAAAGGGTATTTCTCACACAGACAGACAGACAGACAGACAGACAGACAATCAATCATGATAAACCCCCCTATTTATCTCTATGGTTGATGAAAGATGAAGCAGGGAGCAGGGAAATGAAAAGTGGGAAACAAAATCCAAAATTACAGGATGTGTACTGGCCATCTTCCATCATCACTGTGTCTCAAGTACAAAAAAAATGATCTATACATTTGATTAGTAAAGGGAAACCAATCAGAAGAAATAATATGTTTTAAACTCTGGATAAAAGTTCTCCTTAAAAACAATAAAATAAGATACAAATTAGTCTTTAAAATCTCTTGTCAAATTTTAGTCTGTACCTCTGTTGTTCAACATACAGCCTGGCTGTTTAACTCTAAACAAATGTTATGTCATCCATAAAGAGATTTCAGGTCTCATGGTCTTACCTGGATCACAGGATGTCCCCCAGTAGTGGCTTTCACTGCTCCGCGGCTCCCTTCAGTCTCATAGTGGGCACGATGGTGAGGTTTTGGCTGCACCTCGATCTGGAGTTCATAGGACCCAACCTGACTTGTCAGTGGCCATTCGAGAGGGGGAAGTGATGCAACAGGGATGCTGTACAGGAAGATTGACAGGATTAAAGCTCCTGGTAAGGACAAGCATAACAGTTCCATAAATGTGTGTCTTGTTTACATGTAGTGAATTTATTAGTACTCATCCTCATTAGTACAGTATGAGAATTATACATCCCCACTATGTACTAACAGCCTAATACAGGACATTTCACTAGAAATCAGTGTGGAATTGTGGTCTGACACCTATGTACCAGACTCCAAAAGGCAAACCTTTTTGGAGTACGGCCCCGTACGTTTATGCTTTCCTCAGATGGCATAAACCGCTTTATACCTATGGAGGAATATTCGAAGCAGAGAGAATTTACAAAACCTCTCCAGCAGCCTCCGGCACAGGGGTGCATGTACAGTGTCAGATTCCCAGTAGGAGAGTGAAAGACTCCTCTGATACTCTATGGATGTAACTCGCAGGGAAAGCAGTTGTCCTGCAAGTTACAGTTAGTACATAGAAGGGGCATTTTTGTAAAAAAATGTAAAAGGCCATTGCGAGACGGACTGTAAATAATCGTGGCACTGCTGGGATCATTAATACAAAGTAGCCAAAGAGTTTAGTAAAAAGAACTGTAGCAATCCATCATATATATTTGACTGACCAACTGAGCAAACGTGACAGGAAGTGACAAGAGTTGAACATATGTTCATCAAGCGTGTAAGGGCCAAACTGGAACTACAGCACTGTATTAACAAACGTGAAAGGTCTCAACCCAAATAAACTATACAGTGGATAAAAGCAAGTCTGTTAAAGTATTCAGTGGAACTCAACTGGACATCTAAAGGAAAGGCACTGCATATGACAGCGCACAATTCTATTAATTAAACAAGCAGACCTTCTAATATTGGTGGTAAATATTGTAATGTTGTGGCTGAATCTAACAGAGCTGCTGAGGACTGTAATTATTCTTCCAATAGTCTGCTTGATCACTAAGTGCTTAAGAAAGCAGCATCAAGATAGCAATACTCAGAGTACACTACATCAATAAAGATTAAATGTTAACCAGCCGACTGCACATAGTGGAGACGGCCAACTGAATGCCTTAGTGCCCCAGCAATACCACTGGCTGTATCATTAATGATTGGCTCAGTCAACAGAAATGGCTGTCTTGATTATGTGGAGGTGACTGGTTCACTTTAAAAGCAAATGATTTATAAGTAACAAACTGTGATTGAGGGCTCTTATGAGCTGATTCCGAATTGGGAGTCCATACTCTCTCTCCGCAACACAGAACAAAAACTACTACTTTTGTAACACAGAATATAAAAATACATTAATGTCACCAATTGTTTTGTAATTGGCTTTCAATTCTGTATCACACTTGATATAACAAAACCCCAAACCAGCATGAAATGTCTGCGTGAAATGCTGCTGTGTTACATAATTGCATATACAAGTTTAAGTAAACCTGCACATAATATTATTATTATTAGCTATATTACTACTACGGGGCTCAGCGCAATGGAGCTGCAATGGGAAACAACATGCATCTCTAAAAGGGCCTCTCTGTCTATGTAATGACAATCATATCATATTCAGCAGCTACTTAAGGACAAAGTGGATAAAAGCAAGTCTGTTAAAGTATTCAGTGGAACTCAACTGGACATCTAAAGGAAAGGCACTGCATATGACAGCGCACAATTCTATTAATTAAACAAGCAGACCTTCTAATATTGGTGGTAAATATTGTAATGTTGTGGCTGAATCTAACAGAGCTGCTGAGGACTGTAATTATTCTTCCAATAGTCTGCTTGATCACTAAGTGCTTAAGAAAGCAGCATCAAGATAGCAATACTCAGAGTACACTACATCAATAAAGATTAAATGTTAACCAGCCGACTACACATAGTGGAGACGGCCAACTGAATGCCTTAGTGCCCCAGCAATACCACTGGCTGTATCATTAATGATTGGCTCAGTCAACAGAAATGGCTGTCTTGATTATGTGGAGGTGACTGGTTCACTTTAAAAGCAAATGATTTATAAGTAACAAACTGTGATTGAGGGCTCTTATGAGCTGATTCCGAATTGGGAGTCCATACTCTCTCTCCGCAACACAGAACAAAAACTACTACTTTTGTAACACAGAATATAAAAATACATTAATGTCACCAATTGTTTTGTAATTGGCTTTCAATTCTGTATCACACTTGATATAACAAAACCCCAAACCAGCATGAAATGTCTGCGTGAAATGCTGCTGTGTTACATAATTGCATATACAAGTTTAAGTAAACCTGCACATAATATTATTATTATTAGCTATATTACTACTACGGGGCTCAGCGCAATGGAGCTGCAATGGGAAACAACATGCGTCTCTAAAAGGGCCTCTCTGTCTATGTAATGACAATCATATCATATTCAGCAGCTACTTAAGGACAAAAGGAATGGTACGCCCTCACCATAGATAAAGTCACCAGACTGATGCTTATAATCTTAAGGTGCCCATACACTAGTACGATGTGGCCCTTTTTCACACGATTTCCACCCAGCGGGCTGATAAATCGTGTGAAAAGTGGCATATCGTATGTGTTTTACCTCCGATTCCGATCCGATGCGCGGTCCCATGCGCATCGGATCAGAGCCGACGATCGCCATGGCTACCACAAGGATATTGTGGTAGTCAATGGCATCACATACAATACATTGTATGCAAAATGATGTATCGTATGTGACCCAGGCACCGCGGAGTCCCATGGGTAGTTGGCGGGGTATCGCATGTGAGGTTCGCATGCGATACCTCGCAGTAGTGTATTGGTAGTGTATCGGGGCCTTAAAGGTGCATACACACTTAGCGTTATAGTAAACTATATCGCTCATTTTACCCCTCCTGAGTGATATATTTTACTATTTCGGCCAGTGTGTATGCTAACGACAAGCGATGTGCGGCCCTGCGGGTCGTTAACGACACTCGGTCTCAGCCATGCATGCAGTTCAATTTGGACTCATCATCCAAAGCTGCATGCACCTGCCGGCCGCTGCATGATGTCACTGTGCGATATCACAGTGTGCATACCTGCCTTCAGGCGGTCCGGCCCGGGAGAGGAAATACTAGCCAATGTCGCTCACCGAGAACATCACCTAGTGTGCACCCACCTTTAGGGTTTGTTTTCACTAAAGCAGGACGATACAATGCTCATAAATTCTGTTATCTTGGAAATTGGATAAGGCTGTCCACTGTTCACGGTGGATACGGGGGTTGCATGCTGTATTATGTATTATACAGTATAGCATCTGTGGTCTGACCAGAAGTAAATATCAACCACAATCTGTTATATTCAGCCAGGAGTGAGTGACTGACAGTTACCTCCACAGATGTTGCCAACTAATTTGTTTAAAATTAAATTGTTTGTTATAGTCATCTGCCATAGCGGGTTTCATTGCTGCCTCGTATATTTATAATATATTTTAAAGCATACTATGTAATTAGCCATAATATTGCAAGTAAAATTACCAATAGTTTGATGGGTAATGTCAGCGTGACTCTTATTAAAATTGTGCTATGGTAGCATATTCATCCAGCATTAAAGGACAATTTGAGGCATGCTACATCTCTACCTTTGATACATATTGAAGGTCCACATGGACATGGATAACCTGACTAAAATGCGCTAAAACATTAAACTTCATAGAATTTTAAAAAAAAATTAAAAAAACAATTTAAAACATTTTTTTGAGTAAATCGGGGCAAGTTAACTCAGCCTGGCCCAAAGCTGTGTACATGTCATAGAATGCACTCTTAGGTGGCGATTTAATTGTTTTTCAGGCACCTTTCGGAGCAATTCAGTTGTTGCTCTGATCGGGTTTAGCCGCACAAAGCACATTTCTTCTCGCCACCCTCAGGAGACTGCTAGAAGAAATGTGTCTCCTGCAGCTAATGGGTGCTCGATCGGAGCAACAAATGAATTGCTCCGACAGGCGGCAATTACTTTGAGCGCCTGATAAATCAGTTTAATCATCCCCTAAGAGTGAGCATTAGGCCGGGCTGGGCCTTTCTGTGGCACTGCTCAGAAAGCATTTGATTATTATAACTAGAAGGTCGTGATTCAGAATATTATATCAACATTGAAAATTAAGCTATAGATGGATATGCACACATAACAGATTCCTTGTTTAATATACAGTAGATGTACTATACACTAAGGGGTCACTTTATTAGGCGCATCTGCTCAATAAATGCAAATATCTAAACAGCCAATCATGTGGGAGGAAAATAAATTCTTAAAATGCATGTATGCTGACACGGTCAAGAAATCAGTTGCTCTTTAGACCAAATAACAGAACAGGGAAGAAATGGGATCTAAGTGGTATGCAGAGGAGAATTTATGAACACACAGCATGTTGAACCTCAAAGTGGATGGGTTACAGTTCCAGAATACCACACAATGGTTTCAGCTTCTGACAGCTGAGAACAGGAAACGTGAGGCTACGGTAAGCGCAGGCTCATCAACACTGGACAGCTGAAGATGCAAAAAAAGTCACCTGGTCTAACGGAAAGCAGTTAAAATACCGCTAGTCGGGATCCGGGCAGTCACAATACCGACACCGGAATTCCGACCAGCGGTGAAATCCCGCCGCCAGAATACCGGCACCACATGCTATTCTCCCTCTGTGGGTGTCCACGAGCGAGAGCAGCGAGCTACCGTGCCAGCAGCATGGCGAGCACAGCGAGCCCGCAAGGGGATTTCTAGCGTTCGCCCAGCTGCCGGCATATTGGTGGCCGGGATGCTGCCGTTGGTATACTGACGGCCGGCATCCCAGCCGCCGGTAATTCCTACTGAATCCGGTCTAACATATCTTTGTTGCTGTTGTTGTTGGTGCAAAGTTTCCACCAATAAGAACATTCAGTTTGGCTATCATTTCTTTAGATGATTGCTGAAATAATGGGATGGTTTCAATTCAACACGAGGTTCCAGCTATCAACAGCTGCATACATTTCCGGCCATTAAGATACAGAAATCTCCCTTGTTTTTCGTTCACAGGTGGTCATTCCGAGTTGTTCGCTCGCTGCTATTTTTAGCAGAATTGCTAATAGGCTAAAATCCGGCAGTTCTGCGCATGCATATGCACAGCAGGGCGCATGCGCTAAGCAATTTTACACAAAACTGTGCTATTTTACTCATGGGCGAACTAAGCTTTTCAGTCGCTCTGTTGATCGGAGAATGATTGACAGGAAGTGGGTGTTTCTGGGTGGTAACAGCGTTTTCCAGGAGTGTGCTAAAAAAAACGCAGGCGTGCCAGCAGAAAATGCAGGAGTGGCTGGAGAAATGGGGGAGTGGCTGGCCGGACGCTGAGCGTGTTTGTGACGTCAAACAAGGAACTAAACGGACTGAGTTGATCGCAATCTAGGAGTAGGTCTGGAGCTACTCAGAAACTACAAGGAAATACTTAATAGCAGAATTGCTAATCTTTCACTAGCAATTCTGCTATGCTAAGATACACTCCCAGAGGGCGGCGGCTTTGTGTTTGCATTTCTGCTAAAAGTAGCTAGCGAGCGAATAACTCGGAATGACCACCACACTTCTATGAAGTGCCAACTAAAATGAGCAAGATTTCTGAGATGTATTAGCTGGTCAATTGTTAGCGGAACATCGCAGCTTATTGAATCTGCCCACAAAACTGGAAAGTATTGTGTGATGGACTAAAAGCAGGCACAAAATTAGACAGATTATCAGAAAAGACAATCTAGGAATAACCAGGTATAATGGATTTTTGTTATTTAGAAATTATAATTAGAACAAATCACAAATACATTTATACATCAACAAACAGGTCTTTTCACATAACCACAATGCACACAGGTATTCCAGACCTCTTATACTTTAATTCACAAAATGCAGACTGGTAACTGTTGGAACAATGGGTCTAATTCAGCATGGATCGCTATTTCAGGGCGGCTCTTCACATGCAATTTTTAGCAGTAGCAGTTTTGAGACAATCGCAATTTCAGTCTCAATAGCTATCCGTGCTGGAGTGGGCCAAAGGTTCATTAATGTTCGTAAACAAATATTATCTTTTAGTGAAGAATGTGGGGCCACATAAGACGTTTATTGATAGCAATGGATTCTGGGGGTTGCTCTGCCTTCCCTCAATGTCCCAGTACACAGAGCTTGCATAGGTTATATCACCCATCTATTATGCCAGCAGCAAATACATTAAATGTACAAATGTCCATCTGATACATTCCTACTAACACTGCACCAGAGGAGGAACAGTACATTTGTGCACAAGCAGTTAACTTTGTTGCCTGTGTTCCATTTACTACAGCATACAGGTATGCCTGGAAGTGACCTGGCTTCTCTGGCATGGTCAAGTATTTAAAACAATTATTGCAAACAAAGGGGGTAATTCCAAGTTGATAGCAGCAGGACATTTTTTTAGCAGTTGGACAAAACCATGTGCACTGCAGGGGAGGCAGATATAACATTTGCAGAGAGAGTTCGATTTGGGTGGGTTATTTTGTTTCTGTGCAGGGTAAATACTGGCTGCTTTATTTTTACACTGCAATTTAGATTTCAGATTGAACTCACCACACCCAAATCTATCTCTCTCTGCACATGTTATATCTGCCCCCCCTGCAGTGCACATGGTTTTACCCAACTGCTAAAAAATGTCCTGCTGCGATCAACTCAGAATTACCCCCAAAATCTGTTTACTTGAGTCAATGTATAGAGGTAAATGTACAGAGCACAAGTTCCTCTTTATGGGTAAGGACTTACATCATTCCAGTAAAATAACATTCAAATGATGGGGGTGGGGGACGTATCAAGCAGTGAAAAGAGGGGAGAAATGGGCCAATGGAGCAGTTGCCCATAGCAACCAATTAGCTCCTACCTATTATTTTATTTAATGTGCTTGATAAATGCTACCTCAGAGCTGATTAGTTGCTATGAACACCTTCTCTACTCATTTGATTGCTTGATACATCTCCCACAGGGTCTGAGTAGGGACATTGACTTCTGAATACTGTGCAAGTTGTGTTTTCTTCTATATGCCAAACACCTGTTTCTTGTAAAAAAAAAAAGCCAAAAGTTTGAAGCCAACATCCATTAATCTGACTCACACAGTTAACACTTAGCCGATTTACCTTTGAATATAGTGGATCTTTATGCCTGGCTTTAACAACTAAATATTTACACCACAACCCAAAACACAGCACACCACACTTGCTATGTAACCAGGTGAAGCCATTGATCTTCAAGCTTTTAAAACATAACATTTGTCAGTATAAAACCTACAAAAAGCATAACATGTTATTTCGCAGATAGAAAAAAACAAATGAGACAGACTATACCTGTAGTAGGGCATTGCAGGCACCAACTGCTTTGGCCAAGTAGGAGGCATCAGTAGGACAGACCCTGCATCTGAATTCTTCCTCTGCTCATGCTCGTAAGGCCCAAGATACTCTGGAGGCTGATAAACATGGCACTGCATGCTCTTAAGTGAAGGCTGAGAGTCAGAAAGATCTTCATTGTTTCTCCACATTTTTGTAGGTATACCACATGAATGATCGTTACCAAGGTTCAGGTCATCCATAAGATGTGTAGATGTAGAGTGTTGATTGTAACTCACAGACTGGTTATCTTCCCGCAGAGGAACACGAGGTGATTGCTGGGGAGAAGGGGTTCTTGATTGTCGTGGAGAAACACTGGTTTGATGGCTATTGTAGAGATCAGAACAAGGATAACTTCTTTTTGAGCCTGGGGATGAGGACCGTGAGTTGGGCCGAGGAGATGGAGAACGTTGTCCCATGCAGGTGTCCTCTGTGATGCTTGCTCGTGGTGACATTATTGGAGAAGCTCTAGGAGAATAATGAGTATGGATGTTTTGAAACTGTGGACACAGGTCATCATTAGGACCATTATTTGGTGAAACGCAAGGTGATGTGTAAGGAGAGAAATTAGTCTCTGAAACATAACTTGTTGATGACCCACTACTAGCAGGGCTCAAGCAAAGCGGTTCTCTGTAGCCATCATAACCATAGACTTGCAAGGAAAACCTTGGACTGGTAGCAGCCAAGTTTGGCTGATGTTCTACCAAAGTATCTGAATCTCTGCTGCGGTATAAACCACCTGAATGACTCAGTTCATGAGATGGAGTAATCTCAATCCTTGGACTCAAAGCTGGAGCCCCAGCAGCCTTTTGAGGGTCTAAGTGATATTTTGACCCTACACTATTGTTCTGTTCATATCTGCCCATGGGATCTGTGGAAGACCTACGATAAGCCAGAGGACTGTATGGCTTGAGACCATATTCGGAGACATCATCATGTGAATACGCAACTCCAGAAGGTGGGCTGATGATTTTATGAGGAGTCGGTTCTTCTGGAAAAAGAAGGGTCTTTTTAAAACTAATTATTATGTAATAACAATCAAGGACAATTAAGTAATTTGTCAGTTAAAAAAATATAATATATTAAGGATACTAATCAAATCCAAACTAAAAAAAAGATATGATTAGAAGGAAGGTTTCACTTCGCCTAAGTTTTGGGAGAAGAGGGTTATACATTTTACCTGACAAAAAAAAAAACCAGAACAATGGGGGCCTCCAGTCTTTAACCCTCTTTCTAAGATCCAGAGCCTTATATTTTAAATTCTGGATAAGGTCTCATAGTACTGTGCGATGTCACCTGTGCTAATGCATTTAAAAGCAATGCTTCAGGATTCTAAATACTTGGTTCTTGATAACAGTTATCTGTAGAGATCTGAAGGGAGAAACTACCACTGGGAAATGGGAAAGATACAAAAAAATAAAATATATTTTGATTGGGCAGCACAGTGACACTATGGTTAGCATTACTGATTCACAGTAATGAGGTCATAGGTTTTATTCCAACATTGATCCCATAACAGTATTTTTATGTTCTCCATGTGTTTACTTGGGTTTTCACCAGGTGCCCCAGTATTCCCCAAAGTCTAAAAACATACTGGTATGTATTGGATTTATGTGAGTGTGGTAGTGAATTCAGTTCTTATCACAGGATGTAGCTCCCAAGTTAATTTCCAAAGCTATTCAACTGACTGCATCACACTCGGCACTTAACCTGGGTGATGCACCTTTCCATGACTAATGCCTGAGGCTTAGCTGCGGTAAACTGCTACTCCCAGAGTAAGTGCTGGGAGTGATGTTGTTACCGAACATGATATCACCATGACTAGTCCAAAGAACTAGTTAATGCAGATTTCTGCTCACACCAGCAGAAAACCGCTTGTTGCAAGTTTACAAGAATGTTACAGCAATTGAATAGCTCCAAGAACTTACAGTAACCTGGGAGCTACATCCCAGTAATGAGAACTGAATTCCCCTACAGGTTAGAGGTTTGTAGGTTGATTTGAATTACTATATATTCTTTGTGAAGTACGGCGCAATATATATGTGTGCTATATAAATAACAGTTTATATAAAGTAATAAAGGTCTACAATTATGAGCTACTACAATGTATTCAATAAGTTAGCTGAACTATACATATGGCTTTAAAAAAACATTGTTTATACTGTATAAAGCAGGGGCGGATTGACCATAGGGCACACCAGGTCAGTGTAGATAGAAGTCTACTTTTCCTTCTAGATAGGAAATTTCTAATAAACAAATGCATTTGCAAAGCATTATTAACAACAATTAGATTAGGATGTGAACATGCAGAGTGCCTCATAACAGAACACACTGGCTAAGTTTACGCCAAGCACAGCCGTTTCAGTGAACACAACTTAAAACTTTATTTTCTCTCTCCACCTCCTTCACATCACTGTTACTGCTCGGAAACCTACAGAGACTACACATCTACATTGTCACAGTCACAGGAGTACCACAGCATTATGATGTGGGATTTGGTGTGTGTATGAACGGGGAAGGGGGTTAATATTCTGTGAGGACTAATGTTTATGTGGATTTTATATACTTTCTGGGGTTAATGCTATGTGGACAGTGATATGTATGTTTTAATTATTTTTTGAGGCTAATATGTTACATATGAAGCTGAAACTGGTTAAGAGAAAATAGGCCTAATTATTAAATGTGGGTACTATAGACTGAATTAGCTGGTCTGATTGGGGGGAGGATTCTAGACCAGGGCTGGCCAACATGTCTCTCCAGCTGTTGAGAAACTACACATCCCAGCATGATCACAGGATGTTGCCTAATACCAAAACTGGGGCAAAGCAAGCTGGGGCTTGAAGTTTCACAACAGCTGGAGAGCCACAGTTTGGTCTAGACTGTTCACTTATTGCTTGCTTTTCAGTAACATAGTTCCAATATCTTTCCAAATAGGGCCCCAATATTCCAGGCTATAGACAACAGCAACCGATCTTAAAGGGTATATTTACTAAAGTGCCAGCTTTTAGAAGTGGAGATGATGCCCATAGCAACCAATGAGATGTTACTCATCATTTATCTAGCACCTTCTAGAAGATGACAGAATCTGATTGGTTGCTATGGGCAACGTCTCTACTTCTAAAAACCCGGACTGAAAACTCACTGGGGAGAATTAACTTTTACCACACAAGCAATTGAATAGCTGAGGCACTTAACCCAGGAGCTACATCCCCACACTGAGAACTAAATTCCCCTAATTGTGAACTGACACATTGTATATTCACCTGTAACACGTAGTGCAGTGCACAATTTACTTTTTCTGAATTTCTTAATATGAACTTTGACCTAGGCGTGCACAAAAAAAATGCTGGCACTAGAGGACGCCATAATTCACTGAGGTAATGGATAATTTTGCTAGAATTCAGGAAGGACAAAGCATGCTTTGTTGCATGAATAATTCCTTGGTAATGTTTATTATTATTATTATTATTATTATTATTATTATTATCATCATCATCTGTATTATCCATCATTTGTAAGGGGCCACCAAAATCCACAGCACTGTACAGTGGCTAGAGAGAATATAACCTAAATGCAGAGGACCAAGAGGCAAAGCAATGGTCATATAAAAAGTATACTACTGGCACAAAACGTAATAGGCAAGGATTAGGAGAAACAAGGACGCACAGAGGATGAGGTGGGATCAGACAAAAAGATGAGAGCAGGAAGGAAGGCCCTGAACAGGAGAAATTACTATCCAATGTATTTTCTAGCAGAAATTCTAAGTTACACTATTAAAAGTCATACAGGTTTACCAGATTAAGCAGTCATTCAGGGTGAGCCGAGGCAGAGCAGCATGTTTTAGCTACATGTATGAAAATTAAATTGGGAGATGGGTTAATAAAATAACTATAATGTATATGTATCATTCTGCATTACAACACTGTAATACGTAGTGCGTGATTCACTTTACCCTTTCTCAACACAAAGCATGTTATATTACAACAGAAACTCCAAAACAATAAAAAATTGAAAGAAAATAAGGATAAAAAAAAATACTTCATTTTCATCTTCATTTTCATCCTGTTCTTATTGTAACTATCCTTTCTCTCCCGTCTAATCCTTTAGTAAATGTTGTCTGGGTGGAAAAATAGGATTTTAAATACCTACCGGTAAATCTTTTTCTCGTAGTCCATAAGTGTTACTGGGGACAGATTAGTACGATGGGGTGTAGACGGGTCCAAAGGAGCCATTGCACTTTAAATTTCTTCAACTGGGCATGCTGGCTCCTCCCCTCTATGCCCCCTCCCACAGGTCAGTTATAGGTAAAACAGTGCCGAAGGAGAATTACATACTTGAGAGAAGGAACATAACAACAATAAGTGTGGTGAGATTTACAACCAGCACACCATAACATAACCGGGCCAGCAATGGCTGGCAACAGGAACAGCAACAGCTGAACAGGCAACACATAACAGAGAACCTGCAGAAAGTCACCCCACAGAGGCGGGCGCCCAATATCCCTTATGGACTACAAGAAAAGGATTTACCGGTAGGTATTTAAAATCCTATTTACTCTAGCATCCATAAAGGATATTGGGGACAGATTAGTACGATGGGGATGTCCCAAATCTTCCAGAACGTGCGGGAACGTGCGGAGACTTCCGAAGCGCCGCCTGCCCAAACTGGGTATCCTCTTTGGCCATGGTATCAAACTTGTAGAACTTCACAAAGGTGTTCTTTCCCGTCCAGGTAGCAGCTCGGCATAGTTGCAGGGCCGAGACTCCACGGGCAGCCGCCCAGGAAGACCCCACTGATCTCGTAGAGTGGGCCTTCAGAGACTTTGGAACAGGTTAGGCTGCCGACATATAGGCCTGTTGGATAGTAAGCCGAATCCAACGAGCAAAAGACTGCTTTGAAGCAGGGCAACCCTTTTTCTGCGCCACATACAGCACAAACAAGAAATCCGTCTTTCTGATCCAAGCAGTCCTCTTGACATAGATTTTCAATGCTCGCACTGCATCCAATGCCTCCGGAGGAGCAGAAGTGCCAGAACTGGACGGAATCACAATAGGTTGATTCAAGTGAAATGCGCAGACCACCTTCGGCAGGAACTGCTGTCTAGTCCTGAGCTCCGCTCTGTTCTCGTAAAAGACCAAGTACGGACTTTTACACGAAAAGGCCCCCAATTCTGAGACACATCTAGCAGAAGCCAGGGCCAGTAACATCACTGTCTTCCACGTGAGGTACATGTCTTCTACCGTCATCAGAGGTTCAAATCAGGAGGACTGTAGAAAACGTAACACCACATCCAAATCCCAAGGTGCCGTAGGTGGCACAAATGGAGGTTGTATGTGAAGTACCCCTTGCAAGAAGGTCTGAACTTCTGGCAGGATAGCCAAATTCTTCTGGAAGAAGAGATAAAATCTGGACCTTAAGGGAACCAAGACGTCTTTATCCATTCCAGTCTGCAGAAAACAAAGGATTCTTCCCAGGTGGAATTCTGCAGATGGATATGTGCATTCCTCGCACCAAGAGACATATCTCCACCAGATATGATGATAGTGTTTTGATGTCACAGGTTTTCTGGCTTGCACCATAGTGGCAATGAACTTTTTGGAAAGCCCTTTGTGAGCTAGGATGTTCCGCTCAACTTCCATGCCGTCAAACAAAGCGCCGTAAGTCCGGGTAGATGAACAGTCCTTGCTGAAGAAGATCTCTTCTTAGCGGTAGAGGCCAATGGTCGTCTACAGACATGTCCAGAAGAGCCTGTACCACGCCCTCCTAGGCCAATCCTTGGCAATCAAGATCGCTTGCACTCCTTGATGCATGATCTGCTTGAGCACCCTTGGGATCAACGGAACTGGAGGAAATAGGTAGACCAGCTGCTAAGGCCAAGGCGACGTCAGCGCATCCACTGCGCTCGCCTGAAGGTCCCTGGTTCGCGAGCAAAATGGCAGCGAAGCTTCTTGTTGAGGCGGGAGGCCATCATATCTATCTGTGGGCAGCCCCACCTGTCGATCACCTGTTGAAACACCTGAGGGTGTAGTCCCCACTCCCCTGGATGGAGATCGTGGCGACCCAGTCGTCCACTCCTGGAATGAAGCTTGCGGACCATGCTCTTGCATGTCTTTCTGCCCAGAAGAGTATTCTTGACACTTCTCACATACAGGCTCTGCGTTTTGTCCCTCATGGTCGATTGATGTATGCCACAGCCGTGGTGTTGTCCGACTGAACCTGGATCACCCGATCCCGGAGCATAGGGGAGGACTGAATCAGAGCATTGTAGATGGCCTGAAGTTCCAAAATGTTGATCAGAAGTAGGGCCTCCTGGGCAGACCACCTGTCCTGGAACTGCGCCCCCTGGGTGACAGCTCCTTATCCTCTTAAACTTGCGTCCGTCAGGAGAAGGATCCAACCCTGAATCCCAAAGCGTTGACCTTCCAGGAGGTTGGAAGACTGTAGCCACCACAGGAGTGAAATCCTGGTGACAGCTGAATAATCCGGTGCATCTGAAGATGGGAACCGGACCACTTGTTCAGGATGTCCAATTGGAAAGGTCTGGCATGAAACCTTCCAAACTGTATCGCCTTGTACGAGGCCACCATCTTTCCCAACAATTTTATGCAAAGATGAATGGATACTCAAGCAGGTTGGCGGACCATGCAAACCATTTCTTGAAGTGTTCACACTTTGTACCTCTGGGAGGAACACTTTCTGTGCTACCGTATCCAGTAGCATCCCCAGAAACAGGATCTGCTGAGACGGTTCCAGTTGGGACTTCTGCAGATTGAGGATCCATCCGTGGTGAGTCAGAAGTTGGATAGTGCGATCTATGTAGAGCAATAGAAGCTCCCTGGAACTCGCTTTTATCAGGAGGTCGTCCAGGTATGGAATTACGTTGACCCCCTGGACCCTGAGCTGAAACATAATTTCCACCATCACCTTCGTGAACACCCTCGGAGCTGTAGACAGGCCGAACGGTAATGCCTGAAACTGGTAGTGATCTTCAGTAGGGCGAACCGCAGATAGGCCTGATGAGGAGGCCAAATGGGGATATGGAGGTAAGCGTCCTTGATATCCAGAGACACTAGGAATTCCTGTTGCTCTAGGCCCGCAATCACTGCTCTCAAAGATTCCATCTTGAATTTGAAAACCTTCAGGTAAGGATTCAAGGACTTCAGATGCAGAATAGGTCTCACAGACCCGTCTGGTTTTGGTACCATGAACAGACTGGAGTAGTAACCTTGTCCTTGTTGTTGCAGGGGTACTGGAACAATGACCTGGGACTGGACCAACTTGTTTATGGCCAGTAGTAGCGTACCACGCATATTTTCCAAAGCTGGTAAGCCTGATTTGAAAAATCGTTGTGGAGGAGCACCGTCGAACTCCAGCTTGTAACCCTGAGAGATAAGGTCCCTTACCCAAGCATGTTGGCAGGAACCGTCCCAGATGTGGCTGTAGTGATGTAACCGAACTCACACCTTTGTGGAAGCTGAACTGGTGCTCTGTTCCTGGGAGCCGGTAACGGCTGGTTTCTTGGGCTTACCTCTGGTGCCTCTAGCTGCATTGGAGGCCTCCCTGGCCCTAGATCAAAATCTGGAGGACCAAAAGGATTTCCCAGCAGCAGCTTTGGAGATCCATGTGTCCAATTCACCTCCAAAGAGCCAGTCAGCTGTGAAGGGAAGAGATTCCACATTACGTTTGGAGTCAGCGTCAGCAATCCACAGACACAGCCATAGCCGTAGTCCTAGCATTAATATTGCCAATCTCTTTAAGGGAGTCAGAGAGGACCCTAGCGGTGTCCTGAATGTGTTTTAGGAAAGTTACAGTAGTAACTAAGGTCAGAGCCGGCCATAGGCATAGGCAAACTAGGCAACTGCCTAGGGCATTTGATATGCCTAGGGGCATCATCTGCTGATTAAAATGATAGGCAACATGCCTATATTCTGTATGTAGCATTTCATATGCAGAAACAGCCACAGTCTCACACAGTATATAGGCATGCTGCATATCAGTTTAATCAGCAGAAGCTGCTTGTGCATCCTAGCCACAAAGCAATGCAAATAAAATGCATTTTCATTTGAAAAAAAGGTGCCCGATCTTAGCATTGATGCAAGATTTGTTAGGACACATCTGTTTCCAAGCAGAGGCAGAGGTCACAGTGTTAGTGGCAGTGTGAGTGCTGTGTGCATGTGAGTGGGTTGGTTGTGCAGTAGTGTTCGGAATATGTGTAAGGTGCATTATGTGTGTCATATAAAAATGCATTAATAATGTGCAACATATGTGTAAAGGGACACTATGTGTGTCATTATGTGTATAAGGGCATTAATAATGTGCAGCATATGTGTAACAGGGTACTACTGTATGTGTGTCATTATGTGTATAGGGGCACTAATAAGTAATAATGTGCAGCAAATGTGTAGGGGGCACTATGCTGGGCCGGCGCTACCATTAGGCAGCTTTAGGCAGCTGCCTATGGGCGCCGGCCACTAGAGGGCGGCATGCTCCTGCAAAATCAGTTTACTTAAAATTATGTTTTGCTAGGCTATCCTAGCGGTGGTCTCAGCGCAGGTCTGGCCAGCTGCAGCCGCCGTTTTCAGTCAACATCGCCTCTGACCAGGGTGAACTGCGTTTTCCACCCCCCCTCTGCTGACAGACCGCGGAAACAAACAAGCGCCAACAAGAAGGAATAGCTGCGGCTCCCACTCAGCCAGGCTGCGGTACACATTAAGCATTTGGGGCCACCCTTACCGACTGTCAGCGGCTGGCAGGCAGCCTGCTGTGCAATGCTGCTGTGTCTCTCTATACTGGCCGGAGAGGAAGCAACAGCATCGTCCTCTCTCCCTCCTCCCCCTGCACCCAGGGTTTCTGGCTCTGCAGCCCCTCTCAAGGCCGTAAGCAGGGAGGTCCAGTCGCTGCCCCCAGCCTTCTGTGCTCCCTCAGCCGCCGCCATTTACCACAAGCTGCTGGTGGCCAATCGCCTGCTCCCGGCTCCCTTATATTTGCCTGAACCCGGCTGGCTTCACCTCCTGCTCCTGCAAGGTCAGTCAGTGTGAGAGGAGCGACGCAGTGCTGCCATGGAACCTCACATCTATGGCACACTGTATCAGCCACAGTCAGCAAAAAAAGTTAATAAAAATTTTCTATGGCATCTTGCTATTAAAGTACATAAGGGTTGATAGGTATAATTTATATAAAGGAAGGGGGTGGTGGGAATGATAGGGGTGATTAACAGAAAATAAATAAGGGGGTCCACAAAATTATACTATATATATATATATATATATATATATACATATATACACACATACGCTACTTATGTATGCTTTGGAAGAATCTCTTTTTGTGTTAGACAAGTTTTCACATGTAAAATTTAGAGATAATCTGGAGGCATTGCCCTAAAGGAGCAGTATAGTAAGGGTTAATTCTATTTATTTCGTTTTATGTTAGATATAATAGGGTAATGGTAGATAAACCTTAGAACCATGCTTTAACTAGTGGATGCACTTCAGAATAAGCTCTTTTCAGTATTCACAAGTAACATTATTAATGTAACAATGTCTTAGAGTTAATTGTAACAGGTTTTTTGGATACAAATGTTTCATTTCATCCGCTGCATAGCCTTTGATATACGGAGGTTTTTTGAGTGATAATATTAATTGGCCATTTACCGTAAATACCTGCTGCCTTCACCCGATGTAAGAGCAGTGTCAGTATTCTTCATTTTTAATGTTGTACTTTGTCGGTTTAGTGTGTTTTTAAAACTTTACAAACCTATATAAATGAGATCGATGTTTGAGCACTTTTGGTGATAAAAGTATTTTCTATGGTTGCTATGGTTACCGCACCCACATTGACGTCATTGAGACTTCTGGTGGTCATTTGTTAATGACGTCAATGCGATCCACACACCGGCGGGGAGGGTGGTTTTCTCGCCTGACTGGTACCTTATTCCTGAATGGTATGTCTATATAAAGATACTTTTTTGTATTTGTATTATTTCCTGATGACAATTTAAAAAATAAATTGAAACATTGAAGAAGTAAATAGGACGGATGTCCGTTTCCTACCAATGGACTGCTATATAGCTATATATATATATATATATATATATATATGCTCAAGTTAAGAATGTGGGACCCCCTGGGCTATCAGTTTCACTATCACGTGGACATGTAATGGGAATAGTACCCTGCAGCGAGCAAGGGTACGTTTTACTGTCCTGATCAAGTTTACTCACTGGGTTTCATGAAAAGGATATACTGTGTTATAAAGAGGTTGGATTTATATATATATATATATATATATATATATATATATATACATACATACATATACATATATAATGTCATTTTATTGTTATGTATAATGTGTACCCTGGAAGCACTCACAGTACATCGCAGGGATTACTACTGTGTGGCAGGGCGTGAATGGGCTCTACTGTGGTGTAATGTGAATAAGGGACACTACTTTGTGACATAACTAAGATAAGGGGCACTGCTGTTTGATGAAACATTAATGAGAGGCACTATTGTGTTGTAATGTGAATAAGGAAGGGGGTAGGCTTAAGTTTTGCCTAGGGTGCCGAAACACCTTGCACCGGCCCTGGCACTATGTGTGTCATTATGTGTATAAGGGCATTAAAAATGTGCGGCATATGTGTAAGGGGCATTATGTGTAAAAGGGCATTAATAAAGGTTGTCATAATGTGTAAGGTGCATTATGTTTCTAAGGACATTAATGTGTCTCATATGTGTAAGGGGCATTACTGTGTGGAATTGTGTATAAATGTATTACTAATGTGTGGCATTATGTGTATAAGGTGCTCTACTATGTGACGTTGCATATAGAAAGGGCACTACTGTGTCGTCTAATGTGAATAAAGAGCAATAAGGTGTAGTGTAATGTGAATAAGGAGCAATTCAGTGTGATGTAATGTGAATAAGGGGCTCTTCTGTGAGGTGTAACGTTTATAAGGTAAAGTGATACTACTGTGGGATGTAATATGAATTATGGACACTATCGCAAGATAAAATGTGAATAAAGTTGCAGTACTGTGTGGCGTAATTGGAATTGGGGTTACTATTGTGTGGCCATGCCCCTTCCCAGCAAGAAGATGCCCCTTTTTGGGCTGTGCGTCAAATGTGCGAACTGTTCCTATTTAAAATATAGGGGGTACAAGGACTGCTATGGGTGAGGGGTGATGGTGCTGGGAAAGAGGTGCAAGGTCAGAGGCAGAACCAGCGGTGGTGCTAGGGGGCACCATCCAAAATCTTGCCTAGGGCATCATATTGGTTAGGGCCGGCTCTGACTAAGGACATATCACCCAAAAGACCTTCCTGAATTTGAGTAGCTCAGGAATGAATAGCATGTGTCATCCAGCAACCTGCAATGACCGGTCTTTGAGCTACACCTGCAGCAGTGTATATAGATTTCAGAGTGGTCTCTATTTTCCTATCTGCCGGCTCCTTTACCGTAAAGGAGCCCGGAGCAGGAAGTACCACCTTTTTAGAAAGGCAAGAGACTGAGACGTCTACTGCGGGAGATTCTTCCCAGAATTTCCTGCCTTCAGGGGCAAAGGGGAATGTATGCAAAAACCGTTTGGACACCTGATATTTTTTATCTGGAATTTTCCCAGGCTATTTTAAATAAATCATCCAACTCCTAGGAGTCAGGAAATGTGACTGTCAGTTTGTCTTGTGGGAGGAAAAATGACTGCTGATTATTAGCATCCTCCAGTGGAAGCTTTAACACATCCCGAATAGCCAATATGAGGGGTTCAATACCCTGTGTAGGGGTGGAGTCCCCGCTTATGGGGTCCACATCATCCTGTATACCATCATCAGTATCTGATAGAAGTGCAGGTAAAGCACGTTTTTTGTGCACGATTTGCCACTGCTTGTTGCTGTTCCTGAGTTTTATTGGCATTTGCAGTGAGTTGAGATGACATATCAGACATCATAGTTTTGATAGCCCCCAGCCAGGAGGGCTCTGGACTCTCCCCCACATTATCATCAGCATTTTGTGATGACTGACTACACTGCTCAAATGATAATGAGCCAGATGAGCTAAGGGAAAATCTAGCATTACACACACTGCATAACTTCTGTTTTACCATTGTGAAGAAGAAAAACAGGTATAATACACATACAACACAGCCTGAAATACAATACAAGCCTGCCCTATTGCATGTGAGAGGAGACACAAGAGAGAAGACACTAGTGCACCCAATGCTGCACAGAGCCAGTGAGGCTGTCAGCGTTTCACATATACATATAAACAGTGAGACTGTCTAATGGAAAATCCCTCAGAGGGATGATATTTGTGCACAATATAGCGTATCTCCCCCTCTACACCCAGTACCAGTGATCCAGCATGTGACCGTTATGGAGGAGCTGTGTGAGGCTGCTGCTGCTTATGCAGAGGAAGGCGCCAAAAAGCCACTGAGCCCGCTCTGATGTAGCTCCGCCCCCACGGTATATCACCAGAGCTACAGTGTAATCTTTATACTGGCCATGTCTCCTAAGTGTTTGTAGCCTCACATAAATGCTTGGTACAAGGTATTTAGCCAGTCTCACGCAGGGGCCACAGAGGGTCCCCCCCAGGAGGGACCCGTACGCCTCACCCGCGCGTCTGCCACACCTCGAACCGGGGTACCCCCCCAGTGGGGTCCCCAGTGTGTACTCACCACCGATGATCACCTTCAGGCAGAGTTAGGGGTGTGCAGCATGAAGGAGCCATGCCCCGCTGAACAAACAGCCCCTCAGGACGGTGCTCCTGCAGCGGGAAAGCGACTCTGCACCTCAAGAGGCCGATGAATGTCACCCCCCCTAACTCCCATGGTGCAGGTATGCTGTTGCCCAAACAGCATACCGAAAGAAATAAAAGTTTACAAGAAATTGAAGAGGAAAAAACTCTGGACCTTGCAGAGTGTGCATGCTCTCCTGAGGGCACTTTTTTCTAAATTGACCCGTAGGAGGCGGAATAGAGGGGAGGAGCCAGCACACCCAGTTGAAGAAATTTAAAGTGCACTGGCTCTTTTGGACTCGTCTATACCCCATCGTACTAATCTGTCCCCAATATCCCTTATGGATACTAGGAAAATCCAAATAATGTTTTTTCTGAATACCCAATTCTTCCCTAGCAACCAGTGCCAGATTAACAAATAGGCAGAGTAGGCACCGTCGGCCTGTGGGTCCTGTGCCTTTTAGGGGCCCCGCGTATTTTAGGGGCCCAGCGACAATGGATCAAAAGAAAACTACAATGAAGCTTTCTTAAATTGTTTCCAAAAGATAGAAAAAATGTATCAACTATAAGAAAAGAAAACTTTATACAGGTTGAGTATCCCATATCCAAATATTCCAAAATACGGAATATTCCAAAATACGGAATTTTTTGAGTGAGAGTGAGATAGTGAAAACTTTGTTTTCTGATGGCTCAATGTACACAAACTTTGTTTAATACACAAAGTTATTAAAAATATTTTATTAAATAACCTTCAGGCTGTGTGTATAAGGTGTATATGGAACATAAATGCATTGTGTGAATTTATACACACTTTCTTTAATGCGCAAAGTTATTAAAAATATTGGCTAAAATGACCTTCAGGCTGTGTATAAGGTGTATATGAAACATAAATGCATTCTGTGCTTAGACCTGGGTCCCATCGCCATGATATCTCATTATGTTATGCAATTATTCCAAAATACGGAAAAATCCGATATCCAAAATACCTCTGGTCCCAAGCATTTTGGATAAGGGATACTCAACCTGTATTAAAGACTATATTAAAGACAACTTAAAGTACACAAACCATAGACATCAAATTCAAATGATAGTTTCCAGATCGTAGACTGTTGGATGGTAAAATTAAAACATATTAGGAGATAATTTGCGAGGGCCCCCGAGATTTCGACTGCCTAGGGGCCTCCACTGGGTTTAATCCGACACTGCTAGCAACACTGTGTAATGTCACCTGAGTTCACTCCCAAATGCGCAGTGTCCTAAGGCACAGAGCTCTGTGCCAATATTCACCTACTAATACAAAGCATTATTACGCCTTCATTTTCTACAAAAGCTATAGTTGTAACTATCCTTCATGAAAAGCTTTACCTGCACTGAATAATAGTAACCTACTCTGCTTAATCTTAAATTTAAACCCCTTTTCCACTAGCTTTTAAAACACGGGTAAATGTGCGGGGGCGCGCATTTACCCGTGTTTTTTCCTAGTGGAAACGGCCCCCCCTGCAAATTCCCGGATCAAGTGATCCGGGAATCCTACCCGGGTAGCTTGCCGGGTTGAACACGTGTTCAACCCGGTAAGCTGTGTAGTGTGAACGGGAGCCATGGCAATGCGACACGGCTCCCGTTCACAGTGTATGGGAGGGCGGCGCTGGAAGATCATGTGATCTCCCAGCACCGCCCCTGCCGTGTCACTAGCAGTGCCACCAACCCGGCAATATGCCGGATTGGTGAGCGCTGTGGGAAAGGGGGCTGTAGCAGGGGTCGCAGCCGCTACAGATGGAAAAGGGGTATTAGACTTGTTGTACAGTACATAAACTAATTCCTAAAAGCTAATTAGCAATAACAAGGAATGTGCTACCTTCTCTAGTTATAGATGAAAGAATATTATTCACTTGTTCTTTGCACCTAGGAGAGTCTCCCCTATTCTGCTAGAATAATGCCTAAAATTTGACTCTGTAGAATAAAAAACACTCTACTATGAAAAATAAAATATTTATAGCTTGAGGAGTTTCCCATTTATCCACTGCTGAAAGGTGTCCCAATTTGTGTTTTATGTCCTTGAAACAGTGCAGATCTGTGTTTATAAATGATGTGCCCCATGATTGTCAGCATACGGCACTACAGCCCAGGCAGAATGATTTGTACTTGCCAACTCTTAGTTAGGGAATACATAATACTAAATTTAAAAAGCACATGATGTGATGTTTAACAGTATACAATGATTTCAGTCATTTATCAATAGAGCCACGTTATATTTAGAGAACAAGTAAAATGTAAAAAGTACAGGAAAAACAAATTCTGCTATTTTGTAATGTTAAGCTGCTCTTTCTAAAGCTGGGTACACACTGGCAGAAACATTTAGACTTTAGTAACGCTTTTGACACTGTCACAAATCACAGTCTGTTGAATATACTTGAAGACTTGGGATTGGATTCTAAAGGGGGTATTCAATTGTTTGAAAGGTCAGTTGGATGTCTGTTTTTTCCTATCTAATAGACAGGAAAAAACAGACATCCAACCAACTTTTAAACAATTGAATTCCCCCCTAAAGGTGCATACACATGGTGCGATTCTGTCTAAAGGCCAATTTTGACTTTGCGATTTCCCATGAACTCCCCGGTACCCAGAACCACCATTAGTGACTATATACACAGTGCAATTTTGACTATATACAATTTTGACTATACTAGAAACTAGATTGTACAATTCTAGTCAAAATTGAGCTGCCTGCGCAGTCTATTTTTTCCTGAGATACCGTTGAGATACCGTCCCTGTCGGAGCATGCATCAGCATCGCAAGCTGTATACAAACGGTGCGATATGTACAATGTTTTCTACCGATATGGAATATATAGACCATATCAGTAATTCAAATCGCACCGTGTGAATGCACCTTTCGATAGTTGAATGGATAGAAAACAGAGGGCACATTCACAAGAGGGAAAGGTTACCAGTGTAGTACCCCAGGGATCTGTACTTTGACTAGTGCTTTTTAAATCTTTATTGGTACATTGCAAATTGTATTGAATGGAAAGTATTCCTTTTTGCAGATGACACAAAAGTATGCAACAGGGTAGACACACCAGGATGGGTAAAACAAATGATTGCTGATCTAAATTATGTGGCAAATAGAGTTTAATGCAAAAAAATACAAAATCATGCACTTGGGTCTCAAAAATCCAAAGGTGAAATACAGTGTTAATGGCACTATAATGGAAACTACTGAAGAGGAAAGGGATCTAGGTGTCACTATTTCAGGTGACTTAAAGGCAGGTAAGCAATGTAACAAAGCAATGAGGAAGGCTAGTCAGATGCTTGGTTGCATAGGGAGAGGAAGCAGCAGAAAGAAAGAAGTAATAATTCAACTGTATAGGTCATTTCATTGGTACCGGCTTATCTGGAATAATGTGTTCAATTCTGGAGGCCATATCCCCAGAGGGATAGTAATACATTAGAGACTGTACTAAGAAGGGAAACTAAAATGGTGCTTGGACTACACCACAAAATATACTAGGAAATACCAAAAGATCTTAATTTGCATAGTTTTCAGCAAGTTTTAATAAAATACAGGAGAGAGACATTCTTGAAAGGAAAAGTAGTAATACATGCACTGAAATTGAATGGAGGAAGGTAGGTTCAGGGGAAATTTAAGAAAAAAATAACTTACAGAAAGGGTAGTGGACAAGTGGAAAACCTCCCATCAGAGATGGTAGAGTAATTTAAACATGCTTAGGAGAGACATAAGGATAGCCTTACAAAAATTAAGGATCTAATAGGGTTTAAGGTAAAAATAAGGTTAAAAAAAAAAGAGGCAGACTAGATGGGCCAAGTGGTTCTTCTTCTGTTTCTATAAACTCAACTAATTAGGGTATTTACTATTATTTAATATGAAGCAATTTAACAACACTGGCCTTTAAAAGAATCCACCCAATGTAAAATCTCTGCTAGTAGTAAGAAAAGACAAAGCTGATGGACATCTAAATAAGGTGAGTAGTATTAGTGTACAGGACTGCAGTCCTAGACCTCTGGTGGCTTTCTCAGCTTCTATGGCTCCAGCATGCGGCACACCAAGTAAACTCAGGAATTATTGATAACTTAGTGAACTCCATTCAATACTAGATTTTAATGTACCTTTAATGCACCATTCTATCTACAAAAGTAAAACATCTGACACATTATAAAACTATAAAATGCTTACCTTAGTAAAATACAAGTAACAAGTAA
Source organism: Pseudophryne corroboree (assembly GCF_028390025.1). Classification (NCBI taxonomy): domain Eukaryota; kingdom Metazoa; phylum Chordata; class Amphibia; order Anura; family Myobatrachidae; genus Pseudophryne; species Pseudophryne corroboree. The sequence goes on from NC_086446.1 coordinate 246,638,224, forward strand.
AACAGCATTTCTACCCAGTGTGTACAATCACCCACACAGACATAGGGCATACCAGCCAAATGAACACTGCCAGCAAGTTATCTTTGTATGTTTCTGGTGATTGTTAAAAGAAGTCTTCGCCTTTAATCTTGCTTCATTAAAGAATACAGATGCTATAGCGGTTACACAGAGACACTACAAAGCCAAGCAGCATTGTCCATTATGAAGTCCTGGTATGTTACATCCTTTATGCCCTAATTAATTCCATGCTGACAACAAGAACAAATCATTTTAATTACGCTTTGCAGTACTTAGAACATAAGGACAGTCTTAAAGTAAACAAGAACTAAGCCATGCAAGGGATAGAGGGTCCTCAGTGCTCTTAGGAATATGTTATACAAGTCTAACTAAGGTGAACAACAAGAATACGCCAATATGGCCCATAAACTCTAAAGTACACAGAAAAAAAGAGCGGCACTGATCACATATACAGATGGCCAGAGGGTGACCTACTCTTGTGTTCCTGTGCCTCTCTGAACACCGAGGCTCTAACTGGTAACAGTTCCAGAACGTAAGTCTATAGATTGTAAGCTTGCGAGCAGGGCCTTCCTACCTCTGTGTCTGTGTGTCTTTGCCCAGTTTTGTTCTATAACTGTTGTTCTAATTGTAAAGCGCAACGGAGTATGCTGCGCTATATAAGAAACTGCTAATAATAATAAAGTGATCCACATGCCCCAAATAGACTCTGTTTCATTAGAATTTGCTATCATTTTGTATCTAGAAGTCACCAACTTTGCATACTTGTAGAGCAATTGCAAATCAGTCTGCCTGTATGCAAATAGTTAGTTTTCCAGAGCATCATAAATGCATTGTTTTGTTTTTATTACAGAAAGAGCAAGACATGGCTCACTCTAAGTATACTGGGAGGAGCACAGCATTAAGTACAGTCCGGTGTCATCATAACGATTGACATTGTGTTGTTGACATTGTCATTGTTGACCCATACAGAGCCAACTGAGACTCAGTATTGAGACCACAGTATGGAAAAGTCTGATGCAATAATACAACACCAGATTGGACTGAGAAACAAGTAAATCTATCTCTTTAGCGTGCACTTATCATTCAAGAAGAAAAAACCCTAACCACATCCTCAGTGTAACAGCTTCGTGACAAGTACCATACTACTAATGAAGAAGACATACAGTACCATCACAAGGAAAGATGTGATCTTGTCATGTGAAAAGAAAGTTCACCCTCATTCTGGTCTATGCTTTACCATACAGACATAAATAACAATTGTTCAATTCACAGCAAGTCCTAGTATGTGATAAACCTGACTTAATAAGACAAACTAAAGATATTTCCGATCAATACTTCTACAACAACAAAAATAACTCTCTGTACACCAGTAAGAAGGCTCCAGGTATGACAAAATAAGCATGCCTTCACTGCTAACGTAGCAGCAAAGAAGCTCTTTTTGAGGCAGGTGCCGTTAGTGCACTTTATTATTTGACCATCAGAAAGGGCTGTCACATCTATAGACAATAGCAGAAGCTTTGGGAGGTCAGAGTGGAGAAGCTCAGAGAATTATTTAATACCGGTCATCAGTCTGGAAAAGGTTAAAGGGCATTTCCAAACAATTTAGAATTAAGTCAAGACCTGTGCCAATCTTTCCACAAAATTCACCTACAGATCAGAACATATGCTGCTGTTCATCATAAAGACCCAAAATCTGCATCAAGGGTTCTACAGGTCTCTGTCAACATGGTAAAGGCCCAAATAAATGACCTTTACCTGACCAATAAGTTGTGGATTCCACAAACAAATAGCCATGATAACAAAAATAATAAAACATCACAGTATGACATCATTAATCTGAAAAGGTGAAACCATAGTGGAATTGTGGTGCGGGGGAATACCATGTTTGGTAAAAGCCAACACAAGATCCATAAGCACAGCTGTGTAGAGATGATGGTTTGGTTTTGCAGCAACAGAATCTGGATGGCAGGCAATCAGTGAGACTGCCATGTATCTCTCTTTGGGGCAGATTGATTAACCTGGAGAAGGCTTTAGGAAGTGATAAACCAGTGATAAGTGCAAAGTGATAAACGTATCAGCCGATCAGCTCCAATATGTAAATTTACAGTAAGGAATTGATTGGCTGGTGCATTTATCACCTTGCACTTATCACTAGTTTATCACTTCCTTATGCCGTCTCCAGGCTTAATATATCTGCCCCTTTTTACCATAGTATACTAGAAGAACATGTGAAGCCATTTATCGGACAAGTAAAGCTGGGTACACACTGTACGATATATAGACCAGTCTTGCGATCCACAATGGATTGCAATGATCACCGCTTAGTGTGTCTCCCCAATTCCACTCAATTCATCATTTGGTGAATTGGCTGGTTACATCTTCCCATCAGATATGTGCTGCACATCAGATGGGACAATGCAGCGGCCGACATGGTGTGGTTACATTAAGCACGTAATGATAAATTGCATCATTGTACAGTGGATTGTGTACTGTGCACAGCAAGGTTTTATATCAGGATGCTGGCAATCGGATGCCGGCAGTCGCAATCCCGACACCCAGCCACAATGCTGTTGCCAGAACTTCAACAGCGGACAAAATGCCAACGCAGGAATACCGACATCCCAATCGTAAGTATGACGCCCACTGTTAGTGTTAGCCCATGGGGGTTTTTAGGTTTAGGCACCCCAGGGGAGGGTTAAGGTTAGACTCTGGGGAAAGGAGGGTTAGGCTGCGTGGATGGGGGTTTGGTTTAGGCACCCCTGGGGAGGGTTAGGGTTAGGCTGTGGGGGAGGGAGGGTTAGGTTTAGGCTATGGGCAGGGGGGGTTAAGCTTAAGCACCACAAAGGAGGGTTAGGGTTAGGCTGCTGGAACAGAGGATTAGAGGGATATTAAGGGACGGTAAGTATACTTACTTAGCCCCTGTCGGAATTCTCCCCATTGTGGATGCTGTGGTCGGTAAAGCATAGCACACCCAATATATCAATACAGTGCATTGTCAAACTGTTGGGTGATTGAGGTGTAAATCCATCTTAAGGCTAGGCAGAATTACTCCTCCAATGATGCAATGATCCTAAGAACACCACCAAATCTACAACTCAATGGCTGAAAAGGTCCAGACCTCAAACCCACAGAGATACTGAGCATAAACAAATGCATCCCAAATCCAAAAATCAATGAGCTGAAGCAGTATAGTAAGGAGAGAGACAAAATGATTCTAATATGATGCAAGAGACCAGGGCTGTAACTAGGTGTGTGTGGAGGGGGCACCACACATATCACTGCAAGGTAGGGGGCGCTGTTGGTGGCACTTGTCAACTGTTTTAATTACTTTCACTTGCAGCTTCTCCCCTTTTTGAAGCCCAGCATCTCCTGACATTACTCTGTCTCCTACCCTGACCCCTTCTGTCGCTAATACCTATACAACATTCATAAACTAAACTTTAGATTTCTTTGTTATTCAGTCACACTGTCCTGTATTACATTTAAAAAAGCTGACATACCCAGGATTCAAACCCATTGCCTGTGGCATTGCAGTCAGACAATTTATTCATTGAGCTACTGTATCTGCCCTTGCATAGAAAGGTAGATAATTCTAAGCTAGAGAATTCAAACTATTTGAAGCTTACCTTGTACTTTGTGAAAAAATTATCAGCATTGCGGCTGAGCAGATAAATGTAGTGTGTGGCTGCAAGAGATTGGATACATAAATAGATCTGCTCAATTGCAATGCTGATTATGTTTTTACAAAGTACCAGTAGGTTTGTATAGTGTTCATAGTTTTTATGCAGCATCAAATAGCTCAATCAGTAGGGTGTTTGATTAGAACACAACAGGTTATAGGTTTGAATCCAAGGTATGGCAGTGTATTTAAATGTGTTATTTAATAAAGGGTATTGTAACAGAATAGTAAAGAGCTCTCAAGTTAAGTGCATGGATGTGACATAAAGAGGATTTGTGTCCAAATCCATTTTCTTGCAGTGGTCTAAATGTGAGTGTATTATGTGTGTATAATATGGGAAGAGGTATCATAGCATGGGCTTTCTCTGGGATCAATCTTGTCATGCCCTTTCCCCACGACTCATGTCCTTATTGGAAAAATTTATAGGGGAAGTGGAACCAAAAAGTCTAGTTACAGCTCTGCATAAGACTAATAACCACATAAAGAAAAGGACTGCTTCAGGTTATTGCTGCTAAAGGCTGTTCTACAAGCTGCTGAATCACATGACTTTCTTTTTCCCACATGACTTCTTCATGTTGTCTTATTTTTTATTTTCAATCAATAACAAAGGAAACATTAAATCTTGTTTGCTATTTGTCACTCTAGATTATATTTACAGAATGTTAAAACTATTTCATTGTTAGGGCGAACGTCCTTTTTCACGTGCCTGTGTGTAGCATTACATCAGTTTTAAAAACAAACCTGTATATTTAACAGCTTATTCAGGAGAGTGCAGCCTATCAAGTCATCACTGAGAGACTTCATGCGAGTATAGTTAAATCCCTGACAATAAGTAGAGGCGCTTCCTGTCCACATAGAGAACGGAACCTATCAGACCAAAATGATTGACAATGACAAGCCGTATGTTCCCTGTGCCTGCTGTATTTTCAGAGTACTTTGCTGCAACTTATTCAATTCGGTAGGCAACATAACAGAATTCTGTGAAAAGGCTGTTTCAATATCATTTCAGGCTCGCAATTTAGAAAAAGATGCTATTATTTAGAGGTAGCATGGAAATCATTAAACATGTGACCCTGGAGTAGAAAAATGTGTGATATTGCACAAGTCACTTCCTCCTTTCACTAAGAGCTGACTCAGATCCCTGGGTCACAGATGCTACAGAGTTCAATGAGCATCATATACACTAAGTTATGTACAATATACCCTTTTTTCCTTAACTATGGGAGCCCTACCACTGAGAGCTCACTATCAACCATACGGAACTCCCACCAATAATAGGCCCTACACACTGGCTGATACCACTGAAAGATATGAACGATCTCATTCATTAATGAACGAGATATCATTCATATCTTTCAGTGTGTATGCACCAACTATGAACGATGGGCGGCCCCGCGCTCGTTCATCGTTGGTGCCGGCTCGTTTAAACATGCAAGCCAATATGGACAGTCTTGTCCATATTAGCATGCAGTGCTATGGAGCTGGGTGACAGGGTTTTTCAGATTTGTTTTCTTTTTTTTAAACTTTTTTGTACTTTATGATCCACGTGGACTGCGATTGGGAATGGTAACCTGGGCCGAGCGCAGCGGTAGCAGAGCCCGAAGCATGGTGAGCGAACACGGTGCACTAATTGTAGTTCCCAGTCACTTGACAGCAAAAACGACACCAAATTTTTTTTTTAAACTCATGTTGACCTTTTGACCTGTCGACCTAGACCATGTCGACCTAGACCATATTGACCTAGAGACCCTGCTGACCTAGAATCCCAGTTGACCTAGTTACGGTCGACCAATAGTGGTCGACCTGGACACTGTCGACTAAGTATGGTCGACCTTCAATACCACCCCCGTGTGTCTGCTACCTTCCCATAAGGAAGTAGTGTATACCCTACAGTGCAGGACAGCACAGATGACGTGATGGTTAGCATTACCGCCTCACAGCACTGAGGTCTTGGGTTCAATTACCACAATGGCTCTAACAGTATGGAGTTTGTATGTAAATGGCCAAATATTCTCTGTAAAGTGCTACAGAATATGTGTGCGCTATATAAATAACTGGTAGTTAATAAATAATAGTGAGTTCCGCACTATTAGATTTAATATATTAAATTTTTTTTTACAGTTCTAGTACAAAAAAAAACCAAACTTTTTTTTATCACTTTATAACTGTGTACAAAATTAGTGTAGTTATTTGTACTACAAATTATATGGGGATATCTTTAACGGATCATAAAAACTTACCCTCACATCATGTTCCCGGATGAGACCCCTATCTTCCTAACTTACCTCGCTTCCATTTACCACCTCATCCTCTAAAACATTTTCTGTTATTTTCTTTTCTTGCAAATACTAAATAAAAGTATTGCAATAAAAGTATTGCAAGTAATGCAATAATTACTGGGAAATACAAGTGATATACTCTATTTAAAGGTGGGCCTGTCAGTCACCTTCACACAGGGGATTTAGGCATTTGGTGGGCCAATTATTGATGACAGTGCAGTCTATCCATTCAGTAAGAACCACAACATCACCAAAGAGTGAGACACTCTGGGGTGAATAAGATCTCCACCACGTAGTGCGAAGAGCGTCTCCAGATCTGTGCGCGAAGGCACTCCACTACTCATTTTCCCTTACACCTCGGAGATGCACAGGAAAAAGTGCAGCTGGGATTGAGTTGATATACGGCGGCATACCATGGAGAACTGAATTCCCCCATTTGCACTAATGCTTCAGTGACTGGAGCTGCTCGTGTCTTGTAGGTTATTACATTTGGTACAAAGTATTTAAAACATCTGCCCCACCTGCAGTGCAACATGGTTTTGCCCAATTGTTAACTTTTTTTGGTTTGCTAACAAACCTGAATAAGGCCTAGCATACTTTATCAACACAAGAGCAATATAAAGCATTCTGCAAAGTGTCTGAGCAGCAAGTACTAGTATAAAGGTGCATACACACTTGCCGAGAAAATGAGCAATGTCGCTCATTTTCACCCTTCCTGAGCGATGTCGCTCATTTTCTCGGCAAGTGTGTGTGCCGCCGCCGACCAGCGCTGTGTGGCCCTGCGGGTCGTTAACAACCCTTGCTACCGGCCTTGCAGGCAGCACAATTTGGACTGTCGTCCAAGAGCTGCCTGCACGGCCCAGCTGCTGCATGACGTCACTGAGCGAAAATGGTCGTCATATCGCTCAGTGTATACGCCTTGCCGACGACCGCCGCCGGCCAGGGAGGGGAAACACTAGGCGACGTTGCTCATACAGCATGTCGCCTAGTGTGTACCCACCTTAACTCACACTTTGTGCTTGTCATGGGAAATTGTAAACACAACACAATAGTAGCAAACGCGAATCTTTATGTCCATTTAATAATTACAAACAAAAGGACAGAATATCATCCACATGCTGATTTTCCAGTCCTTCTCAAAGCACTTACACATGGCTGTTGTCTGCTAAACTCGGTCTGCGATCGTGCTGAAGTTTGATTGGCATTTTATTCTGCTACATATTTCAGGCAACAGCGCAGTAGAGCCGATTATTTAATGGTGAGCAGCTCTTTATTGCTTTATGATACTACAGCCCAGACCGTAAGCTTAGTCTGAACATTTTCAGTGTATATTGATATATTGTTTGATCATTACCAATAAAGCGAAACAGGGCAACCATGCACTATATTATTCAATTGCAGACCTAAAACTTCACTTGCATAGCCGTTACCAGCTTTTGTCTGTACGTGCCCCGAAGTATGCAAAACAAATAACATTTTATACTTATATGTGCACATTACCATATCGGAATATAACACACTTGATAAAAGTGGCAACATTTGTTCACACATATGGTAAAAGAAAAATGCGGGCCTTAGTAAAAGCACTGCATTCCTACGACAATGTACTGTACTGGTAGCATTCTTTTATGCATGGGAATTGGCGTTCTAAAATTTGAAACAGGCATTAACATATTCCATCACAAAGGAATGTAGTTTTCACAACGTTATATTGAGGCTGAAAAGCACATAACGGTGGATAAGTGTGAACAAGTCCTGAAATGTGTGTAACAATGGCTTCAGAAAAGATTACATTTTATGTCTACCAGATTGTAGTTAATATTAGAGACGAGCGGATTCGGATTTACTCGGTTCTTTATGCCAGAATTATCGCCATTTCTTATTTTCTGGATTTTTCTTATTGGCTAACCAAAATACGTGACGTCCGATACCCAATAAGGAGATTCGGGTAAATCCGAGTAAATCCGAGTAAAACCGAACCCGCTCATCTCTAGTTAATATGCAGCTGTGAGTATTCTATCAAGAGATGTGATAAAGATGATGCATACTGTCCTGGTAAGGTAAAGTTTTGCTCTGAAATCATAATCAATCATTTGAGTCCTCGATAGCCACTAACAGATGGGATGTGCTGTACGGTCTAGGTTTAGATGGTTCACTCGGTGACCCAGACACTTTACAAGGATGTAACAAGTTTAAACATGAGTTTGAAGCAGCTATGGCTGGCATACCATGCAGAGATTTGCCATTCAGTAACAGCTGGAGAGCTATAGGTTCCCTAAGCCTGACTTCTAAAGCAATGAGCATCGGGTAAAAAAGCGCAAAATTAGCTCGCCAGTTTCCGCTGATCCTTTAGGTCAGGGTGTAGCAATTTGGGATTTATGGAATCTGTCTTCGCAGATTATGTTATATAGCTAAATGCGCTGCAAACTGGGCTACTTTATTATTTTACCAGCACAAAAAGGGTTAATGCAACAAATACAAACCATGTATGTGCTTCTGATCACACAGTGGCTTGTACGCCTACATAAATCAATGTATTAGCTTGTAAAAACATGTAAATCTACGTCCAGTATACAAACTGAATGCATGCAAAATCACCAATGTCAACAGACAGGTTGAAGGATTCATGCAAATTCTAAGTCCTCTGCCTTATTTAACCCCCTGTGTTATACAGGTGCTGGGAAACAAGGTAATAGGAGCTGAACTGTACATCCCTTCATTTGGTCTTTTGTGTGTGTAGTTCTACAAATGACCCTAACATTTCTGATCATTTAGCTCATTATTGCACAAAACACCATACATGATCATCTCAGACATCTGGAACCAGGCTGCAGTGCAAAAGCATCAGTCACATGCTGCAATAAGCAAGATAATTAAAGATAGGACTATAGATATTGCACATAAGCAAATAATATACAAAATATTAATACTATTTTGCTTATAATATTGAGCACTATTAGCACTAGCTAAGTCTACCTGAAATCCTGCCAAAAAAAACAGATGAATAAGAGAAGAAATGAATGAATGTATGTATGCAATACAACACAGCCTGCAAACAGATGAACAGAAGGTAAATATAACTTTACAGCCATGCTACGCACTCGTTTTTTAACCCCCGCATTCTCTGCCTATTAAAACAGCTATACACAGTGGCAGCTGCGGAGAAAAAAACGTTAAATTCCCCCCATACAATATGTGAGAAGTCACAATAATATAAGGATTTATTTCCCTCATGCTTAATATCTGCTTTATCTATACGGCTTGTTTACAAACCTTCCACAGAGTTGGGATAATCATAGTCAAATACGATATTGAAATCTAATTCAACTTCAGGGCTGTCTTTTAGGTTGTGATTCCCCAACAGGTCAGGATGTGGGGCTCGGTCAGCGTAGCTCATCGCTACAAAAGATTTCAGGTGACCAGGTGCAAATCCTGAAGGTAAGATGACAGATCCAGGGAGTCTCCACCCCACCCCCCCTAAAATATGTGTGCAGCAGTAAATTCAGTAGAAAAAATATTTTAATCCTTTGGAAAACAAGGCTTTAACGTTACTGGAGCACATTTGAGGACTCTTCAAAAACGTAGTGCTGGTACAGGTGATGGAGCAAGATGGATTTCAGGTTTCCGAAAATGATGGCGTAATAAGCCGGCTAGTTGGAAGACAGGCTCAGCTCAGTTCGGCTCAGTGACAAGAGATCACAAGTGTGTGAAACTGGCAGGAGTACAGAAAATAGCTAGTGTAGAACTTCCGGCTTAGTGTAGACACCTGCTAGAGAAGAGGCGTGTCCCCCGGCCACAACTAGGGAAGCAAGAGTGTCAGCTGCAAGTGTCACATTGCTATCCGACACTGCAAGATTTACAATCTGCTAATCTTATTCTCCCTCAACAATCAGCACAAAGTGGCCTGTCATAGCTGGCCAGTAGTGTGACACTGGATGAAGAAGTGTGATTTTATGAATAAGCAGTGCTCATATATTATATTATATGTATGTATGTATGTATGTATGTATATATATATACATATATATATATATATATATATATATATATATATATACATACACATTTTAAATCAAAGTAATGTTCTTGAAGCTGTCTTTGCATTAGGGTTTAATATTTGCTACCTAATGCTGGACTCACACTGTGATTGTATCAAAGCAATCTGATCAATTATCAGACATCATTGCAATCGGATCCTTCCCAGCACCCCCACAGCGTGTGTGTTGTGTTTCTCAACACATGCGCAGAAGGACTCCTGGATCCTAGACCCGGCAGTACCCACACAGTAAAGGACAGCTCCTATCAGGAGAGCTGTCCCTTGTGACTTTCTTCAGGCATATGGTGTTAATTATGCTTTTGATGACTGTCAGGATGTATTACATGCAAAATGCGATGTGCCGTGCATCCTGCCCATAATGTGTATAAGGGAGTCTTCTGTAGCGTAATATGTATAAGTGGCACTAGTGTGGTGTAACAGGTATAAGAGGCTCTACCATGGCATAATGCGTATAAATGGCTCTACTGTGGTGTAACGTGTATAAGGGGCTCTATTTTGGCATAACGTGTATAAGGTACTCTATTTTGGCATAACGTGTAGAAGGGGCTTTACTGTAGCATAACGTGCATAAGGTGCTCTACTGTGGTGTAACATATATAAGTGGCTCTACTGTGGTGTAACATGTATAAGAGGCTCTACTGTAGCGTAACATGTAGAAGGGGATCTACTGTGGTGTTAATATGTATAAGCGTCTCTACTGTGACATAATGTGTATAAGGGGCTCTACTGTGGAGTAATGTATATAAGGGTCTCTACTATGGCATAAAGTTTATACAGGGCTCTGCTGTGGTGTAACATGTAAAAGGGGCTCTACTGTGGCTTAACGTGTATAAGCAGCTCTACTACGGTGTAATGTGTATAAGGGGCTCAACTGTTGTGTAAAGTGTATGTAAAGTGTATATATGGCTCTATTGTGTGGTGTAATGTTTATAAAGGAACTATTGTGTGGTGTCATGCAACTAACTGACACTACTGTGTGGTGTAATATGAATTGATACTAGTCTGTGCCCATGCCCCTATAGTTTTGGAACGTGCACACTGTCCCTATTTTGAATACAGGGGAGGGGAATGGGGGGGTATTCTCCTTCTGCCACAGGGCACCAAAATGTCTAGGTATGGCTCTGATATAGCCAGCTAGCTACAGTACCCTTTACTAGCCAGAGACCTGGAGTGATGGGCAAGTGCTACCAAATGTTGGGCATCATGAACAAAACAGCGTTACTCCTCACTGCTGCAGTTCAAAAAAGATACTTTGCTTCCATGGATTTAATGGATCATAAAAGGTGATGAGAGTTTAAAAATGAAAGTGTTCCTCAGATAAGGAAATTTTGTAAGTATTTTTTTGTGTACTAGACTCCTACATGTAGCATTAAGATGTCAGAACCCTATTGCCATTACCTGTGTTAAACTCCATTAGAAGTGTTTGCTAGTATTCATTTGCTTTTTACACTTTAAGAAAAATCACCAGAAAAATAAATTAAAAGCAGATACATTTTTTGCCAATTTGTTTTTGTCAAGAGAACACTATTTTGTGAGACACACAAATCTCCATGTTTGCAGAGATGCAATTTAAACTATTCAACTAAAATGTTCCTTCATGTAGAAATGCTATACCTCTGCTAAGTTGTCGAGTTATGTGTGTGTAGATATTGTCTTGTATGGGTGAAGTTATTTGACATTCTAAAATATGATCTAATCAAAATTATCTGCCTCATTATTGGACATGACTAACATTCAGTGGGGAACATGGCTGCCGTCAGAAGGGGGTGTGGCTATGCCTCCAGGATTTGGGCATGCCCCCTGTGGGCATCTCAATGGCCCTGATGAGTTCCCTCATCTCCCCACATGATTCAGCACTCAGCCTAAGTGCAAATACACTGATCAGCTCAGGTTATCTAAAAAGGTTTGTGACTAAATCTGCCTGTGTGATCAGCTCTGTCCACTAAAGAAATATCTCTTAATACTTACTACAATGCACGATTAGGTTTCCCCACAAGCCAACTATTTCTAAGGCTGGGTACACATTAGAACTTTGTGTACCCGGCCTATATGCCAGCCAACGGGCCACATGACATATTAGAGTACACACCAGAACAAGTTAAGAACGACAGAACGATCCCTCATTCCGTCCTCCATAAGCTGCACCGGGTTGTATGTAAAATTTTCTGATTGGTTGTACGGCACAACCAACCAGAAGATATCACATGCAACCCACAGGAAAGCGCAATTGGGCATATTAGCATAGGGATCTAAGCAATTCAAGTCGGAATTCCCGACTTGTCAGAAAAACAGCACTTTCCGACATTTTAAGGTCGAATCCAGATTCGACCTATTTAATCAAACTGCTGTGTATCCTACTAGTCATCTATTCCGACTTGTCAGAAAACACGTGGATCTGCGGATTAGCCCACATGTTTTATCGGATTAGTGCCCAAATCCGACAGGTTTTTGCCCCATTTTCGACAATGTCAATTTGACTTTAACAAAAGTCGGATTGCATTGTCGGAAACGGCCAAAACCTGTTGAATTTGGCCGCAAATTTAATACTGAAATGTCGGATCCTTTCCGTTGGAAAGGATCCGACATCAATTGAACATAATTGAATAGACCCCATAGTGTGTACACAACCTAAGATGTAGTTCAACTGTAAATGTTTAAGGATTGCAAATATTTTTGTAATGCTTAAACAAGCTTACTTGATACTTGGCTCCGAAAGGGGCAGGGGTTATGATATTATATTATACTATCTCCAGTAATTAGTCTACTCCTGATATCACATGTAAATAACTAATGGTTATTATCTTGCAGAACAGAATAAAGGATAATAACTAAAAAAATCAATCAAAAATAGAATCTCAAAGAATTTGCGATGAAACATGCAAACGTTTGTTATCTTTTTAACGGCTTAATTAATGATACAAGAAACAAAACCAATGCAGAGAATTAGGTCCATATTTCACTGAAACAATTTATTATAGGACTGAGAAAGCATTTGTCTGTCTGGATATAGTTATGCCCAGGACAGAACGTATGATTAAGAATTATTGGGCTCCAGTTATAGGCCCTGCAGTGCATCCCTCTCATTGATTGAATCTTTTTCCTATTCACCGACATGAATTTAAGAATGATTTTCTGTTCTTCCAATAACGGAAAAAAAAATCCAAACTAATTTCTCCCCATTACAGAATTACCATCACAAATCAACATACATGATCCTTGAACTTTTGGCTATGAAACAAACTAGCTCTGAATCAACACAGCAAAGAACTGATCTGATTTTCATAAATACTTCATTGTATTTTCTTTTATCTCAGTGGTCTACAATTAAGTATGTTATTTTGAATAAGTATACTTAATAAGAATATATAACATTAAGGACATACTATATATTTAATATATGATAAATGTCTAGTACATTAGTTGGCTGTACACAAAAGTTTATTAAGACAGTATTGTGGGAACCCAATCTACGTACTGTACAAGGGATAGTGGCCTATTTTGAAACCAGAACTGTAGGTTAAGAAGCCCTGCGCATACAGATTACGCACATTGCATTGACTGTTTCCTGCTCATGGCTATGTTTAAAACTAGGAGAAAACAAACAAGGCAGACAAATGGACTTGTGGCGAATGGTTATGTTATTTAGTAATGGACATATATATTGATCAGATTAGGGACAAGACTACTGAGAAAAGTGGACGTTAAGAACACTCTGTTTATCTTCCTAAAAACCTCTAGCAATTTGCTGTAATTAGAGGATTTCAGTGGTTCATCATAATATAAATTATTACACACACTCAGGCCTCAATCTTTAAGAAACGGACTTTCTTCTGCTGGCTGTTAGAAGGAAGATTAACCCATGTGGTGCTGGTGAAACCTGTACCATTTTAGATAATAAGCCAGGTAAAAATGACCTAGATCAGTGTACATTTGTAACAAAGGAAAATTGTGCATTTTGATGCTTCATGAAGGGGGTATCATCTGCTATAAGAATTTTATTCACTAAAAAAAAAAAAAATCTGCAGAGGTTGCTTGCTGCAAATTGCCAGATAACTGTGGTAGTTATGCCTTCACAGTCTATAACATGGACCTGAACTACACTGTTACAACAGTCTTTAGTTCTACCTTATGTACCAGCGCGCATTGCATTTATTGCCAAAAAGTATTTCCAATTATCAATACATTGTCCTTGTTCTCAATATAGACAGCACAGCTCACCTAGAGTTTCTTATGTGTATTTTACCTGAGTCTATACATGAGAAACATACATGTATAGATTTTCCATTGCTTTGTAGTGCTTCAAATTCACTGAATAGAACAAATAGTGTGCAAAAAACAAATCAAACATAAACACGTAAGAAAAAATGATATAGGGGGTAATTTAGAGTTGATCGCAGCAGCAAATTTGTTAGTAGTTGGGCAAAACCATGTGCACGGCAGGTTGGCAGATATAACATGTGCAGAGAGAGTTAGAGTTGGGTGAGTTATTTTGTTTCTGTACAGGGTAAATACTGGCTGCTTTATTTTTACACTGCAATTTAGATTTCAGTTTGAACACACCCAACCCAAATCTAACTCTCTCTGCACATATTATATCTGCCCCCCTGCCAGTGTCGGACTGGGGCATGTAGGGCCCACTGGGGAAATGCAGTGGTAGGGGCTCATGTTAGGGGTGTAGACAGTCTGCAGAGGGGTTGTGGCCTGCCACCTCATTGGTTTGACTAACCATTAAACATTCTTCCCAACTTTGCGGACTGCCGAGGAGGGACACCAACGCGCGCCTTCAATGCACGCCCAAAATTAGGGGGCGTGGTCTATCGGTACGGGGCGTGGCCTCATGGCAAGTGCCGCTATTGCAAGCCACACCCCCATTTTTGTCAGAGCTGCTGGCCATGCCCCCTGTCCCTCTCTGTCGTGAATAGACACTGTGCGCTGATCAGATCAGCGAGCGACAGGGAGGGATCTCTCAACTGCCCTGCCACCCTGGGACACTGCGACCCGCGGGTGGGACAGCGGGACAGACCGTGAAAAACGGGATTGTCCAGCCAAAATCGGGACAGTTGGGAGCTATGCATTAGAGCGTACAACTTCTAGGCCCCTTCATAAATATATACAGTAAATTCAGTTGCTGCATGCATGATAATGTACCAGATTAATAACAGTTAATAACAGCAATGTACTGCAGAAAATACACCATAGTCCAGTGTACGGTAACATATGTATAATGTATAATGCAAGTGCACAGTCTGGAACCTGATCCTTAGAGCAGTAGGTGGGCCCCCAGGCAGTAGGGCCCACCGGTGGTTTCCCCTGTACCCCTGTGGGCCAGTCCAAGCCTGCCTCCTGCAGCGCACATGGGGGGGTTCATTCCGAGTTGATCGCTAGCTGCCGTTGTTCGCAGCGCAGCGATCAGGCTAAAAATCAGCACTGCAATACGTAGGCGCATTGTACGGGTACAATGAGCATCGTGGGTT
The DNA here is from genome assembly GCF_028390025.1 of Pseudophryne corroboree. Taxonomy (NCBI): domain Eukaryota; kingdom Metazoa; phylum Chordata; class Amphibia; order Anura; family Myobatrachidae; genus Pseudophryne; species Pseudophryne corroboree. Next base: position 246,653,731 of record NC_086446.1, read on the forward strand.
TGCACAGAGTGTAACGAATATTCCAGTCGCACAGCCGAACGCAGGAAGATTGACATGAAGTGGGCGTTTCTGGGTGGCAACTGACCGTTTTCAGGAAGTGCTTAGAAAAACGCCAGCGTGGCAGAAAAAACGCAGGCGTGGCTGGGCGGGTGTGTGACGTCAAAAGCCGTCCCCTCCATCGTTAGAATCAATGCACACAAAGAGTAACTACAGGGCTGGTCTTATTTTGCACAAAAAGATTTTGCAGGCGCTCTGCTGCACAAACGTTCGCACTTCTGCAAAGCTAAAATACACTCAGCGGTGGGCGGCGACAATGCGGTTGTATGGCTGCTAAATACTACTAGCGAGCGATCAACTTGGAATGACCCCCATGGTTTTGCCCAACTGCTAACAAATTTGCTTCTGCGATCAACTCTGAATTACCCCCATAGTCTCACTTGGTGCAATGATAGTTGCTTTAACATCCTTTTACATGTATTTAGCTAAAATTAGCACCTACAGTATAACATAGATTAAGACAATGTAAATGCCCAAGTACTGATCACTTACACACATACATAGGCATTAATGGCTCTGTATATGTAACTAACTATACCGGCCTCCTTCTCACAGCAGGATGTTATAAGGAAAGGACTGTGAGAAAGGAGACAACTTAATTATAGGTAATGTGTGACCGACGGATTGTTTATTTAGTAACAAGAAATTCACAAGTAGGTAATCTGGGGGTGCACAGCTGCTGCAGATGCAATGACAGGGCATGGGGCAACCTGTGCTGCCAGCAGGTGTAGCTGCAGAGTAGATGGGTACTAGCACGCACGTCGTGGCGGCACACACTGTATCAGGGACTTCCTAAGGGCATCATGTTACCAGTCCTCATATACAGAGATAACTGACAGACTTCACTGTAGAGAGGTCAGTACAGCTGGTGCCTAATGCCCTGATATCACCTGGCTCTCACGAGTCCCGGCCCTACCTGCCTCTCACTTCCATTCCCTCCACACGTTACCGGCTGCCAGGCAGAGTTACATTTGTCATGGGCACAGCTGAGCTGAGCACACTGACCAAGCATGGTAGATGCTAGAATCAAGTGGGCTAAGGGACCTTTTCCGTAAGGGGGAGGAGTTACGACGCAAGGGGGGGGAGCTAGGCCAGCGGGATAGTTCCTCTACTATCCACGCCACCAACTATTACCTTTAGTAATTAGGTGGTGAGCGAAGCGGAGCGGAGCGAGCCACCGTGCCCGAAGCGTGGCGAGCGAAGCGAGCCCGCGAGGGTACTTTTCGGGTACCCTGTTCGCCCGTAGCTCCTCCCCCTGGTGACGTAGCTCCTCCCCTCAAAACGTCACAAGGTCCCTTCAGCCCCTTCCGATATAGAACCAACCTTTAGTAATTAGGTGGTGAGCGGAGCGGAGCGAGCCACCGTGCCCGAAGCGTGGCGAGCGAAGCGAGCCCGCGAGGGTACTTTTCGGGTACCCTGTTCGCCCGTAGCTCCTCCCCCTGATGACGTAGCTCCTCCCCTCAATACGTCACAAGGTCCCTTCAGCCCCTCCGATATAGAACCAACCCTGACCAAAGCCTGATCCTTCTGGGAGGGACCAACCGCGCTCATTGGCTGCTACCGAATACCGATCACATGACCTCCGCACTTGTTTCTGGAAGATTATGTCATGCGCCCAGTGTCGGTGAGCAGGAGTTCTCCTGGAACAGCACTACAAGTCCCAGAATACCTTGACTGGTATGTTTCTCCTCGGTGCTGGTGATACTGAATGTTGATAAGTCAGGTAAGGCTAGCAATGTATCAATATAACATTTGAAATGTACACAAGCCTGGCACACCTATAGTTTGATACAATGAGAGACTGTATGTAGACACACACACATATATATACATATATACTGTATATATAGCTCAAGTTCAGACCCCTGGGTTAGCATAATGCTCCAGAACATCATTATACTTGTCCGGAACATTAAAACGTGCACCCTCTTAGGTCCGCTTCACTCGCCACGGTGGCTTGCTTCGCTTGCTGCAGGTTACTATCCTCAATAGATGTCCACATGGATAGTAAGACTGCCAATCCGGTGCCTCATGTCACTGCTGACTCTCAATAAACATATATATATACATATACACACACACACACACACACACACACACACACACACACACTACACACACACACACACACATATATATATATATATATATAGAACGGTGGACAAGGCACTCCAAAACGCTTGTAAACCTTAAGAGCCGGTGCCTTCGTAGATACAGGATAATAGCAGAGAGAAGAACGTGGCACTCACGGCAAGTTTCAATAATCACAACCACAGCATATAGCGTAGAGCTCTACGCTATATGCTGTGGTTGTGATTATTGAAACTTGCCGTGAGTGCCACGTTCTTCTCTCTGCTATATATATATATATATATATATATATATAACCCTCACAATACTGGTAGCACTCCAGTTACTTGTAATGCTGTCCCGGTGCCCTCCTAGGTAACTGTCAGCAACAGGTCCAACATATGCATGTAGAGACAGCACTCAGTAAATAAGATACAATGAGGCAGGTCTCTGCATCAACGTTTCGAAGTTTTACTTCGTCTTCAGGTTACTTCGAAACTTCGAAATGTTGTTGCAGAGACCTGCCTCGTTGTATCTTATTTACTGAGTGCCGCCTCTACATGCATAGGGAAAATCGCTTTTGTTAGTGTAAATCCCTGATTATATAGCGCTGTGGTGTGTGCTGGCATACTCTCTCTCTGTCTCCCCAAAGGACTTTGTGGGGTCCTGTCCTCAGTCAGAGCATTCCCTGTGTGTGTGCGGTGTGTCGGTACGGCTGTGTCGACATGTTTGATGAGGAGGGTTACGTGGAGGCGGAGCAGGAGCCGATAAGTGTGATGTCGCCCCCTGCGGGGCCGACACCGGAGTGGATGGAAATGTGGAAGGTTTTAACCGACAGTGTCAACTCCTTACATAAAAGGTTTGACGACGTGACAGCCATGGGACAGTCGGCATCTCAGCCCGCACCTGCCCAGGCGTCTCAGAGGCCATCAGGGGCTCAAAAACGCCCGCTGACTCAGATGGCAGACACAGATGTCGACACGGAGTCTGACTCCAGTGTCGACGAGGATGAGATAAATGTACAGTCCACAAGGGCCATCCGATGTATGATTACGGCTATGAAAGATGTTTTACACATTGCTGACATAAACCCGGTTACCACAAAAAAGGGTATTATGTTTGGGGAGAAAAAGCAGCCAGTGACTTTTCCCCCATCTGATGAGTTGAATGAACTGTGTGAAGAAGCGTGGTGTTCCCCTGATAAGAAACGAGTAATTTCTAAGAGGTTACTGACGGCGTACCCTTTCCCGCCAACGGATAGGTTACGCTGGGAGACATCTCCTAGGGTGGACAAGGCGCTCACACGCTTATCAAAAAAGGTGGCACTGCCGTCTCAGGATACGGCCGCCTTAAAGGAGCCTGCAGATAGAAAGCAGGAGGCTATCTTGAAGTCTGTGTATACACACTCAGGTACTATACTGAGACCTGCTATTGCTTCAGCATGGATGTGTAGTGCTGCAGCAGCATGGTCTGATTCCCTGTCAGATAACATTGATTCCCTTGACAGAGATACTATTTTGCTAACTATAGAGCATATTAAAGACGTAGTCTTATATATGAGAGATGCACAGAGGGACATTTGCCGGCTGGCATCTAGAATTAATGCAATGTCCATTTCTGCCAGGAGAGTTTTATGGACTCGGCAGTGGACAGGTGATGCTGATTCTAAAAGGCACATGGAAGTTTTGCCTTATAAGGGAGAGGAACTGTTTGGGGACGGTCTCTCGGACCTCGTGTCCACAGCAACAGCTGGGAAGTCGACTTTTTTACCTCAGGTTCCCTCACAGCCTAAGAAAGCACCGTATTATCAAGTACAGTCCTTTCGGCCTCAGAAAGGCAAGCGGGTAAGAGGCGCATCCTTTCTGCCCAGAGGCAGGGGTAGAGGGGAAAAGCTGCACCAGACAGCCAGTTCCCAGGAACAAATATGCTCCCCTGCTTCCACTAAGTCCACCGCATGACGCTGGGGCTCCACAGGTGGAGCCAGGTGCGGTGGGGGCCCGTCTCCGGAACTTCAGCGACCAGTGGGTTCGCTCACGGGTGGATCTCTGGGTTCTACAGGTATCTCAGGGATACAAGATGGAGTTCGAGACTTCTCCCCCTCGCCGTTACCTCAAATCAGCCTTGCCTGCTACTCCCAAGGAAAGGGAGGTAGTACTGGCGGCAAGTCACAAGCTGTACCTCCAGCAGGTGATAATCAAAGTTCCTCTCCTTCCACAGTGACGAGGTTACTATTCCACAATGTTTGTGATACCGAAACCAGACGGTTCGGTGAGACCCATTCTAAATTTGAAATCCTTGAACACTTATATAAGGAAGTTCAAGTTCAAAATAGAATCGCTCAGGGCGGTTATTGCAAGCCTGGAAGAGGGGGATTTTATGGTGTCACTGGACATCATGGAGGCTTACCTAAAGGTCCCCATTTACCCACCTCACCAGGAGTACCTCAAGGTTGTGGTACAGAATTGCCATTACCAATTCCAGACGTTGCCGTTTGGTCTGTCCACGGCACCGACGGTGTGTACCAGGGTAACATAGTAACATAGTATCTGAGGTTGAAAAAAGACAATTGTCCATCGAGTTCAACCTATTTGTGGTGTCCTATGCATGATGATTTGACTAAAATTTCTGACTGATGCTGCTGTCAGCCATTGCATTTTATCCCTATTTATAGTAACTATAATGCATGACTATGCACCATACCCCTGGATATCCTTTTCCAATAGGAATTTATCTAACCTATTCTTAAAGGTGTTGACAGATTCCGCCATTACAACTCCCTCGGGCAGGGAATTCCAAACACGTATTGTCCTTACCGTGAAAAAGCCTTTACGCCGTATTGTGCGGAATCTCCTCTCCTCTAACCTGAGCGAGTGTCCACGAGTCCTCTGTGTTGATCTAACCAAAAACAGGTCCCGCGCAAGCTCTGTGTATTGTCCCCTTATATATTTGTAGATGTTGATCATATCCCCTCTTAGTCTCCGCTTTTGCAATGTAAACATGCCTAGTCTTTCAAGCCTTTCCTTGTATTCCATCGTCTCCATGCCCTTAATTAGTTTGGTCGCCCTCCTCTGTACCTTTCCAAGCTCCAGGATATCCTTTTTGTAGTACGGTGCCCAGAACTGTACACAGTATTCAAGGTGTGGCCTCACTAGTGATTTATATAACGGGAGTATAATACTCTCGTCCCTAGCATCAATACCCCGTTTTATGCATGCTAATATCTTATTAGCCTTCTTTGCTGCAGTCCTACTTTGGATACTACTTCTTAGCTTGCTATCTATGAGGACACCTAAGTCCTTTTCCAGTACAGAATCCCCTAATTTTACCCCATTTAGTAGGTAGGTGTAATTTTTGTTCTTGCTACCACAGTGCATTACCTTACACTTGTCTGTGTTGAAGCGCATTCTCCATTTGGCTGCCCATGCTTCTAATTTAACTAAGTCGTTCTGAAGAGACTCGGCATCCTCCTCTGTATTTATAGCCTTACATAATTTGGTATCATCTGCAAAAATTGACACCATGCTCTCTAGACCTTCCGTTAGGTCGTTAATGAAAATATTGAACAATAGCGGTCCTAATACTGAGCCTTGCGGCACACCACTTAGCACTTCAGTCCAAGTTGAAAAAGATCCATTAACCACAACGCGCTGCTTCCTATTATCTAACCAGTTTTTGACCCAAGTGCATATTGTGCTTCCTAGCCCTGATTCTTGTAGCTTGTATATAAGTCTCATGTGTGGTACAGTATCGAACGCTTTGGCAAAGTCTAAAAAGATTACATCCACGTCTTTACCCTGATCTAGGTTTGCGCTTACTATTTCATAAAAGCCAAGTAAGTTGGTTTGACAGGATCTGTCCTTCATAAACCCATGTTGATTCCTTTTAATGACCTTATTGGTTTCAAGGAACTTCTGAATACTATCTCTTAGAATACCTTCCAATACTTTCCCCACTATAGATGTAAGACTAACTGGTCTATAATTACCTGGTTCAGCTTTACTTCCCTTTTTGAATATAGGCACTACTTCCGCTATACGCCAGTCTTTGGGAACCATACCTGATATAACTGAATCCTCAAAGATCAAAGATAGCGGTTTTGCCAGTTCAGAGTGAAGCTCCATTAGAACCCTTGGATGAATACCATCGGGCCCTGGTGATTTATTAATCTTTAAATGTTTTAATCGGTCACAGACTACTTCCTCGCTTAAATAAGTACCTATCAGTGTGATATTGTCATTATTGAGATTGTGTGTCAGTCCCTGAATTGGGTCCTCTCTAGTGAATACTGTTGAAAAAAACTCATTTAGTGTGTCCGCTATGTCATTATCATTTTTGCTTAAGACTCCCAACTTGTCTTTCAAAGGGCCTATACTCTCCTTTTTTAATCTCTTGCTATTAATGTATTTAAATAATTTTTTGGGATTCGCTTTGCTTTCCTTTGCTACTAGTTTTTCAGTTTCTACTTTAGCCGCTCTTATTTCCTTTTTGCAATTTTTGTTACATTCCTTATAGTGCTGAAATGACTCTGCATCCCCGTCAGATTTGTATTTTTTAAATGCTCGCCTTTTCTTGCCCATAAGTTCCTTAATCTTTTTGTTAAGCCACATCGGTTTATGATTTTTATTCCCTTTTTTGCTACTCATAGGAATATATTTGAGTGTATTTTTAGCTAGCAGGAATTTTAGTACCTCCCATTTCTCCGTAGTATTTTTTCCTAAAAACAAACCTTCCCATTCAATATCCCTGAAAAATACCCTCATCATTTCAAAGTTGGCTTTGCTAAAGTTTAAAGTCCTAGTTGAGCCAGTATAGGTCACTCAGGGAAGAAACTTCCAAGGACAATGGTCGAGTCAGGAGACTTCCCTACACACAAATATTCTGGACCTAGGGGCCATTTACAATGCCCTAAGTCAAGCAGAACCCCTGCTTCAAAACCAGCTGGTGCTGATTCAGTCAGACAACATTACGGCTGTCGCCCATGTAAACCGACAAGGCGGCACAAGAAGCAGGATGGCGTTGGCAGAAGCCACAAGGATTCTCCGATGGGCGGAGAATCACGTGCTAACACTGTCAGCAGTGTTCATTCCGGGTGTGGAAAACTAGGAAGCAGACTTCCTCAGCAGGCACGACCTCCACCCGGGAGAGTGGGGACTTCATTCAGAAGTCTTCACGCAGATTGTAGACCGTTGGGAACGGCCACAGGTGGACATGATGGCGTCCCGCCTCAACAAAAAGCTAAAAAAGTATTGCGCCAGGTCAAGAGACCCTCAGGCGATAGCTGTGGACGCACTAGTGTCACCGTGGGTGTACCAGTCGGTTTATGTGTTCCCTCCTCTTCCTCTCATACCCAAGGAACGGAGGATAGTAAGTAAGAAAGGAGTAAGAACTATGGGGGTAATTCCAAGTTGATCACAGCAGAATTTTTGATTGCAACTGGGCAAAACCATGTGCACTGCAGGGGAGGCAGATATAACATGTGCAGAGAGAGTTAGATTTGGGTGTGGTGTGTTCAATCTGCAATCTAATTTGCAGTGTAAAAATAAAGCAGCCAGTATTTACCCTGCACAGAAATAAAATAACCCACCCAAATCTAACTTTTTCTGCACATGTTACATCTGCCCCCCCTGCAGTGCACATGGTTTTGCCCAGTTGCTATCAAAAATCCTGCTGCGATCAACTTGGAATTACCCCCTATATTCGTAGTTCCGGATGGGCCAAGAAGAACTTGGCACCCAGAACTACAAGAAATGATCTCGGAGGACCCATGGCCTCTGTCTCTCAGACAGGACCTGTTACTGCAGGGGCCCTGTCTGTTCCAAGACTTACCGCGGCTGCGTTTGAAGGCTTGGCGGTTGAACGTCGGATCCTAACGGAAAAGGGCGTTCCAGATGAAGTGATTCCTACGCTGTTAAAGGCTAGGAAAGACGCTGCCTGAAGTTCAGACGTTGTTAAGGGAGTGCTGCATATTCAGCCCCTTTTTTGTGCCTCCAGTGGCACCTTGGGATATCAACGTAGTGTTGGATTTCCTAAAATCACATTGTTTTGAGCCACTTCAGACCGTGGAGTTGAAGTATCTCACGTGAAAAGTGGTCATGCTTTTGGCCTTGGCTTCGGCTAGGCGTGTGTCAGAATGGGCGGCTTTGTCATGTAAAAGCCCTTATCTGATCTTCCATATGGACAGGGTAGAATTGAGGACTCGTACCCAATTTCTCCCTAAGGTGGTATCAGCGTTTCTTTTGAACCAACCTATTGTGGTGCCTGCGGCTACTCGGGACTTGGAGGATTCCAAGTTGCTGGACGTAGTCCGGGCCCTGAAAATCTATGTTTCCAGGACGGCTAGAGTCAGAAAAACTGACTCGCTGTTTATCCTGCATGCACCCAACAAACTGGGTGCTCCTGCTTCTAAGCAGACTATTGCTCGCTGGATCTGTAGCACGATTCAACTTGCACATTCTGCGGCTGGACTGCCGCATGCTTAATCAGTAAAAGCCCATTCCACGAGGAAGGGGGCTCTTCTTGGGCGGCTGCCCAAGGGGTCTCGGCATTACAACTTTGCCGAGCTGCTACCTGGTCGGGGTCAAACACGTTTGCAAAATTCTACAAGTTTGATACCCTGGCTGAGGAGGACCTTGAGTTTGCTCATGCGGTGCTGCAGAGTCATCCGCACTCTCCCGCCCGTTTGGGAGCTTTGGTATAATCCCCATGGTCCTTACGGAGTACCCAGCATCCACTAGGACGTCAGAGAAAATAAGAATTTACTCACCGGTAATTCTATTTCTCGTAGTCCGTAGTGGATGCTGGGAGCCCGTCCCAAGTGCGGATTTTCTGCAATACTTGTATATAGTTATTGCTTAACTAAAGGGTTATTGTTATGAGCCATCTGTTCAGTGAGGCTCAGTTGTTATTCATACTGTAAACTGGGTATAGTTATCACGAGTTGTACGGTGTGATTGGTCTGGCTGGTATGAGTCTTACCCTGGATTCCAAATCCTTTCCTTGTAGTGTCAGCTCTTCCGGGCACAGTTTCCCTAACTGAGGTCTGGAGGAGGGGCATAGAGGGAGGAGCCAGTGCACACCAGATAGTACCTAATCTTTCTTTTAGAGTGCCCAGTCTCCTGCGGAGCCCGTCTATTCCCCATGGTCCTTACGGAGTACCCAGCATCCACTACGGACTACGAGAAATAGAATTACCGGTGAGTAAATTCTTATTATTTATTTCAGCTAATTGCAATTTAGCTATGTGATATGTATACTTCAAATGAGCTTGGGTTTAAATGGATGATTTCTCTAATAACCAAGTTAGTGTTTTGCTAGATTGATTTCATGGACGTTAATAATTGTACACAAAAATACAATAGAACACATTTACTTAAAAAAAAATTATATATGAACAGGTAGGTACATGCTCCAGTTTAACTAGAAATCACACTTTTTATAGTGTTATTTTATATTAATTGGGGGAAATTTATCGTGGAGAGAGATAAGGTACCAACCAATCAGCTCCTGTCATTTTTCAAACACAGGCTGTGGTATAGCAAAAGCTGATTGGTTAGTACTTCATCTCTATCTACCTTTTCTCTCCAAGTTTGATAAATCTCCCCCATAGTCCACTTTAGTTCCTAATTTAATTTGTGGTGCTTCCACATAGGTGCTTCATCAGTCTCAGTGTAACGCGCAGTGGTGATAATATTCAACCAGTTCTGTAGAGCTGTTGGTTTTTTTTTTTTTTTTGTTTTTTTTGTTTTATGTGGTAGTTGAAATTAATTTAAGAGAAATACACTCTGAAGCTACTAATTGGGCAATGTATGACATTTACTCCAGGTAGGTATTTAGTAAAATGAACTTTTGAATGTAAAATGAATGTCCTGTTTTATGACCACTAAACCAAAACAGTCCATTTCTACATAGCAGGCTATTTAGAGCCCTTCCTCCCTATATACTGTAGTTTGGATGATGTCTTTGAAATACTTATCCATAAACACATTTCATGAATTGCAGTATGGAATGATCAGCTGTTATTTAATTTACCCGTAATATTTAGACCTGCCTAATTATTCAAAATAAATTAAAATGACCCTCCTGGTGGCTGCAGTAAAGATCACTGTGGTAATAGTTTCTGTAAGAATTTAAAAGCCTCCAAAAACAGCAGCGGCTTCATATTTAGAATGGCTCTTTCATCTGTCCTGTTTAGTTAAGCACTGAATAAGCGCAGTGTTTCGTGTAAAGCCCACAACATGGCTGGAAAAGAAGTGTAGCAGTGACAAACGCAGGCTCTATTTTAGCCGAGCACAATAATTCATTTCACTGGACGTAAAGGAAAATGAAATCTTGAGAATGAAATGACTCACTCATAGGTTCTTGGCAGTGGTCAGAGAATTCCAGAGCTATTGCCTAAGCTGCTGATAGTACCAATTGGTTCATCATATATACATCACCGTATCTGCAAAATATGCTGAATTGGGCATTGTATGGTTATGTAAAAGGGAGGCGTTACAGAATGTGCCAAGCATGCTTTTCCTACAGTGACCTCAGCAGAGTCCTCCACATAATGACCACAAATGTACATAAAGCCTGGATGTAACGCTCTCGGCATGGTAAATATTTGCCCACAACAAACAGTTAAAAACATTCCTGTAGTTCTCAAATGATGAGTATTCTTTCAGGTCCTCTGTGAAAAGCCAGGTTCTTATGGGGTATTCAGTTATCAACAATGTGCGGATAATTACAGTACAGCAACATGGCAGATTTTCCTATGCACCTCTATGGAGCGCAAGAGAAAACTTTAGGTGGTGACAAGGTGCCCGGGAAACCGTTGGAACGCCCGCACCTGGCGTCCATTGTCGCTAGTTGAATATGCTCCTTAGAGTACATATGGGGGCATAGAAGTATAAAATGAAGTAGGCCCATATCTTTATTATACATTTTTAGGGGGAATTCAATTGTTTATGCACCGCACTAATTAATGGGTGCTCGTCAGAGGAATTCAGTTGTTTTGTGCGGACATTAATTATAGCACTTGTCGCACCCAGATAGACCAGTGTATAGCTACATAAAGCGGCTAAACCCATCTTAAGTCCCGGTTATCATGGCCAACCCACAGACTTTTTGCACAATCCTGCTTGCCACCTCAGGAGGCCGCAAGCAAATATGTGTGCACCTGTGGCATTTACGCCCGATAGGAGCACCTGGAGCAGCAATTAAATTGCTCTGTCGGTTCCCATTAATTCCCACCATAGAATACTTGTTTTGAGTGTAATGTATTTAGTAATGAGAAATCCACCCATGATGTTTAATTAAATTATTACTGCAAATAATAATAGCTTGATGTATGAGCTGCTACATACTCTGCAACTACTGTGTGCTGTATGCTAATTGCATGGTCTCCTATCACCCAGTCAAGGTTTACAGTAACTTACAGAAGGCATAATGAGGTTTCCATTATGCTAGTTCTGGGTGATTAATAAATATTCATGCATCCAGAGCTTAGGTTATCAATATGGCACTGTCTAGACTAGGTTAGGGTGCGTCATAATAAGTATTTTAATTTACTGCATATTTATGTAGGGAGTAGTATAAATATTTTGAAAATGACAAATGTATTTTATCTTTTCCATGGTTCCCGAGAGTATCTGTTTCCCAGATTCAGACGTTATGGTGTTTACTATTGTTCTGTTTAGTGATGTGCAGTGTTTATTGCTGTGAATAGTTATGTGTTACATTATATATTGGATGAGATCAGTTTATAATAAACTCTGCTACATTTAGCTACTTTGTGCAAATACTGTAGATCAAAGTAGAATTTCCAGTTCTGAATCTTATGAAGTTAATTGCTCGTCCTATTATAGTCAATAGACTGGGTTTAATTGCTTGATGTTCATGCTACTCGTATAAATTGCTGCATTGTGTAAAGCCCCCCATACATCTGCGGGCATGATCCCCAGACACACTGGCACCACCAATCTGCCGACTGGATATAGTCAGGCATCGATGTTTGGCGATCCATCATGGGTGATCAAGGTAATTAAGAATGTTAAAAATGCCCAGTACCCAGATCCCCACCGGGATTGGGGGATCAGTATTTTTAAACATGTTTAATTTCCCCAAACACCTGGCAAGACAGATAGGGTATTAGGGGATTGCCTCAATATATCGCTAGTATATGTGGGGGGGAGGGGGGTTACAGACAGCATTGATCAGTCTACATGGCAATCCAAGCCCACCCACATACTCCATAGATAGACATCTTTAACAGTTAATCTCCCACAGTTGGGATATGGGAATACTGTAGTTTGTGTATTTTGCTTCTTAAACTGGGCATACACTATACAATTATTTGGCAGATTATCTGCCAGATCTGGCTGATTGGAATGAAAATCTGGTAATGAATGAGAGCAAATAACTATCGACAATTTGCTTCCAAACACTAGAAAATATACAAAACCCGTCGTTCATTCAACTTGGTTAAATCCATTATTTAAACAATTTGTTTGAACGACAGTTTTTGTCAGTTTTCCAGTGTTTGGAAGCAAATGGTAATTTGCTGTCATCCATTACCCATACCTCCCAACATGACCCCTCTCCAGGAGGGACAAAATGCTCCGCTCCTGGACTATTGCACAGGTAATGGCAATCATACATTAAGAGGGAAGTCCAGGGGCAGAGCATTCTGTCCCTCCTGCAGAGGGTCATGTTGGGAAGTATGCATTACCAGATTTTCATTCCAACCAGCCAGATATGGCAGATAATCTGCCAGATAATTGTATAGTGTATGTTCAGCTTTAAACTATATACATATACATGTACATATATGAAGCAAAATACCATCTGCCATGGCTACGTCACTGCTTAAATTAGTCTGAATAATAAGATTATGGGCTTGGTTCAGAGTGGCACGCAATGTTGATAATCACAGAGTTGAGCAGGTAGTGGGGTTTTTTGCTACCGCACATGTGCGAAAAACCCTAAAGTCATACATCGTACGCGTTACAGTGTGTACTCACAGAGGGTCAGTTGCGATTGAGGTACACAGGATCAGAAATGTCTTGAAAAAGTACTGGGCATCACTGGGAGGTAGCTAAACAGAAACACTGCGCTGGTCACCTGCGTGTCCCTCAAGTGTTTGTGTACACAGATGCTTCATTGTTCACACAGGAGGCCATGTGCAGACAAAAATCTGCACCTGCCACAGGCTGATGCAAGTTTCAGTGGTGCGACTGATGGTGGCACTTACAGACACGCCAGGTGGTTATTACAGTGTTTAAAGACGTTCAAAGTGGGCGTCTTAGTCACAAATGTACTCCAAGGGGGATATTCAATTGTTTGATAAGTCAGTTGGGTGACTGTTTTTTTCTATCTAATAGACAGGGAAAAAACTAACACCCAACCGACTTTTCAAACATTGGAATTCCCCCCTAGTGTCCATTCTAGCACCTTGCACCTGTCACAACCCGTGCGGGTCCTTTTTTTTACCTGAGGTGTCTCTCTCTCTCTGCTCTGGTGCTTCTAGCACACTCTGGTTTGTATTTCACTGCTGAGATACAGATCAGAGTACGTTAGAAGCACCCGAGAGATGAGAGCAATATCTAAGGCAGCAAAGAGGAACCGCATGGCTTGTGACAGGTGCAAGGTGCTATAATGAACACTGTTTACACCAGCAAAAGGATTTGAAGCGGTATTTGCATAAAGTCACAAACGGGTGAATACCAAAAGATGTGGCTGGGTCTTCGTCCACCTCTGAATCAGACCCAATATTTGATATTTCAAAAACCCCACCTCCTCTTGCTGTTAGCCCAACCATTCAGAAATGTGTGTCTCCAGTGGATTACTACCATTAATACATTGTCACAATGCTATAGACAGTGTCTATGCCAGCGTGGGAGCACTACTTGGTAGGTAAGTTAGTTTAATTGGGGAGTACGGAAGCTGGACTTCAGAACTCTTCGCTTCCACAAGTCCCACACCAATCTCAATGGGAGGGGGCATAATAAAGATAAGTAACATGTCCCTTGGGGACTAGTAGAATGTTATAACTATGTTGCTTCTAACAAATACAGATACAGTATGTACTGTTCATTTCAGAGTTCTTATAGACTTTAATGTACAGCTTTGAAAGTGCATTGAAGTGATAAAGACCTGAATTATTTATTATGTAACAATGTTCATTTTACCCCCTCTAACCACAAAACATACATTAGACACTTTCCAATCTCTTCTAAAAGCAATTTGCTAATCTCCAAGATTTTGGTTCTTCGATGTGCATGTTTTAATAAGCATATTTGACAGCCTATATCTGGGACTGGGGGAAGAATGGGCAATCATTTAGCAAAATACACTTCAAGGCCTTCTAATGTATGAACTGTTAAGCCTAGCATTCAGTGAGCGTTCAGTGGCTGAATTTGTACAGAAGATCTAAGGGAGTGTCCATGGGAAATGTGTCGCTGCGCGCCATGAAATGTGTTTTCTCTCTACATTCATTTGCTTTATAATTCATCCCTTTGTGTTTCTAGTTATGTTTAGGTAGTTTTACTTATTATGGAAAAATATACAATAACCTTAGTACGTTAAAGGACTATTTAACCTAAAATGATATAAAATAAAAGTTCCATAACACAAAGTAGCTACTAAACTTGTGCATGTTATATGTATATACAGCGTCGGACTGGGGCATGTAGGGCCCACCGGGGGAATGCAGCGGTAGGGGCCCATGTTTTGGGGTGTGGTCAGTCTGCAGAGGGGGTGTGGCCTGCCACCTCATTGGTTTGACTAACCGTTAGAGAATGCAACGTCTGGACCCCTTCATAACTATATATAGTAAATTCAGCTGCTGCATGCATGATAATGTACCAGATTAATAACAGATTAATAACAGCACTGTAGAATATACACCATAGTCCAGTATAAGGTAACATGTGTATAATGTATAATTCAAGTGCACAGTCTGGAACCTGATCCTTCGAGCAGGAGGTGGGCCCCCAGGCAGTGGGGCCCACCGGTGGGTTCCTCTGTACCCTTGTGGGCCAGTCCAAGCCTGTGTATATATTTCCAGGCACTTGTGGCGCTACAGCTGAGTGCCAGTCTTTCTATATTTCAGCAGAACTGGGTTAGGTATGATGTGTTAACATTTATATTGTTGTCAGTCATAATTTAGACTACAGTATGTCATCAGACACTCCATATTGACATGTTCATAATGTCTATATGTACAATGTCAACTTGGAACATGTTGACACTGCTGTAACCCTAACATTTGTATATTGCTGACATTATGATTATGTTGACATGTTCAACATTCTGCTGTCGACATAACTGTCTATATAGTCATTATCGACTTGCTGAATGCACATATGCCTCCCAATGCATCATAGGAAGTAGCAAATGTTAGATGTGTTTGATATTAGCATGCTTGCACAAACTTTGAGTTATAGAATTTTCATTTCTATCCTCTGTTGCAGCACGTGTGATGAAACATAAAAAACATAAACATAAATGCTCTTCATCTGTTTCCTTTTTTTAAGCTAAGCCTCCCTGTTTGTCAAGGTGGGTGGCTGAAGTGCCTAAGAAATACCAGCATGCACAGGGGACTCATACCTGCAGCTACTCTGCTTACAATTCTGCAGTACCTGGTGACGTTTAAATAGCCAATCTGTTGGGGCCTTAATTGACAGTCGCTTTTGACCAGCTAGTTATGTCAACATCATCTGTCAGATGACACACTCAGAACAGCAGAATGAGTGGAGCGACACTGTTTTACTCATGGTCTACTTTAAACTTAATTCATCTAATTTGAGATATGCTGTGTATAGCCATTACCCAAGTAATGACTACATCAGGATAAGCCATGTGCTAGTGTATGGAGCCTCTTGATGGAAGGAGAGCATGTTATTGATCATTGTCGTCATAAAACACTTGATGAATTACAACTCACACCGTCTTGAGAGTTGTAGATTAGAAATGTAATCTGAAAATTTCCTGCATTCTAACACACACACATATATATATATATATATATATTTAAAATAAAGTGTATACAATTAAATTTCCTTATGATTTTGAACCTATAGAATGAAGTCTTCTGGTACCGCTTGGCTCTGCCTGTTGTGTTTTATTGGCACTGAGTTCCAGCTAAAAATATTCAAGTCTTAAATTAAAACACATGACCTACTAATATCAAATAATTGTGTCTCCAGTCTTGTCAGCTGACTGTTTGGTGAGTTTGACTAATTTAGGGCCTCTGTCTTTTTGGTAATAGGTCTCAGCTGTTTCTCTGACTCCACTAGTATCTAATTGATATAAAAATCATATTTCAGTGTTTTCTTTTTGCTGGAAAATGTCATTGTTTTATTTTTTTTCTCTCATGAAACACACCAGCGTCACCTCGCCGATGACATATCAATGTCTTTGTGTCAGAATCTCAGATTCTTGTTCTGAAAATCACTGTGTTGTGTTTTTACAGCTGCTTTAGGTTTTCTCAGTAAAATTAGATAGAAAAAGGGCAAAATATTACAATAATAATAACAAAAAAAAGAATGAGGGAAGGTCAGCCAGATAAAACAGATTGTCGGGCCCCTTTATCTCAATATTCAAAGGGTAAGGAAGAGGAAGAAAAATGTATTTGAAACTGGTCGAGGCACTAGTGATTTTTCACAGGTGACAGGTTCACTCCCATCTCCTTCCTGCTCCTCTCTTTAGTTACACAGAAGGCCATCAAACAAGTGTATAAATCACTCATTCACTTTAACCTTCCCTATATCAGGCCTGGCCAACCTGTGGCTCTCCGGCTATTGTGAAACTACATATCCCAGCATCCCCTGCCACAGTTTTCCAATTCCCTAATAGCAAAACTGGGGCAGACACAGAAAAATGAAAAATACCCCGATAATGCTGCAGAGGGCATTCACAGGGACAGGGCTTGCTCACAAGCTCTGTCCCTGCATGCGATAATTGATACATCCGTGCAATGTAATAAATTATCGCAGTGCGGATTGGGTCGATTTTATCACCTCACATCCGCATCTGAGGATGCGGAGGGTGATAAATTGGCCCCTTAAAGAGAACTTTAGCTATGGATGCCTGTGCTGGTGATTTGCACATATATAGTGGAACAACTCATCCCTCCATCAAGTTTTATCATGCTTTTGGCTCCAAAAGCTTTTGGCATCAATAAAGGTCTTACTAACTCTAAAACATGCAGTTATGGAACACCTGAGGAAAATGGAGCACACTCACTGCCTTTACCTGAATGTTCAAGAGACACTCTGTGCTGAATTAAATCCCCCCAAAGAGACTATTTTCCCTCACTCCCCTTTCAGTGAAATAGTGACTACTACGTTCACAGAAATGCACCTGCAATTGTCCGAGTGTGTGTTGTAGTTAATATATTTACTGGTACATGCTCAATGACAACTATCTACATTGCTTCTCCGTGTTATGTTCAGCCCTGTATTTATATCATTAGGCTCTCTACTCTCTTCTTGCCATCTGATACATCGGGGCTTATGCAGAGTTCACTACAGTTGCACCCCAAAACGCAGGCGCAATATGTATTTGCTAAAACTTCATGCATGTCATCACCAGTACCAGTAGTATGTGCCTGCATTACACCAGGCATATGTCATGTACACGTTTATAGTATTTGTGTTGATCATTTACAAAATACGCATCCACATTTATACATCAGTAAACCTTTCGAATACTTCTCTAGTATGTCAGAAACAACTCTGCTTCCCATTAAATAAAAGCTAAATACATGCCCTTGCAGCTGAGAAAGCACAAATTAATGTCAGTAGTACTTTCCTAAACAGCCAGTTACTTGCGGTTTAGTGCTGAAGACCTTCATAAGCTATTTCCACCTGCCCCAGTAAATAATATTGCTCTTTTAGGTTTCTGTGTGTGTGTTCGCAATTGTTAATTTAATTTCATAACCTTATTGTACAATGCCCATGTTACAAAGCATCTACCATATTCTCCCTATCCTGCCACAGCAAGTACAGCCTGCTGTAAGAGCCAGTTTGCACAAATGACCTAGACATATGCATGCATCCAGATTTCAGAAAGCTTTCATGCAAGATACAGTATGCTGCCATAGCTGGCATAGGAAGCAGTCTGCATCAGCCCTTTGTGTCACGTGTGGGCAATGGAACTAAACCACTTCTGCATGATGTAAATACAAGTCTGGGGGGGAAAAAACTGTTAAAAAAAACAGATATACAAAGTAATCTACAAGGGTAATCCAGAAAGTAAAGACCGTTTGGTTATATAATAATAATAATAATAATAATTATATATATATATATATATATATATATATATATACATTTATTTATTTTTTATTTTTAAACACAGACAGCGTGATTCATGTTTGTAAGTAAAGTAAAAAAACAAGCAACTGTGCAAAACATTGCTGCACTGCAGGTGTGGCAGATGTAACATACTGTATGCAGAGAGAGTAAGATTTGGAGAGGTGTGTTCAAACTGAAATCTAATTTCCAGTGTAAGAATAAAGCTCTCCAGTATTTGTGGGCTGAATGCAAAAGCAGCCAGCATTTACCCTGCACAGAAAAAAATATACCCACCCAAATCTAAATCTCTTTACACATGTCTACATCTGCTCCACCTGCAGTACAACATGGTTTTGCCCAGTGCTTGCTTTTTTGCTTTACTTAGAAACAGGTATCAAGCCCAGAGTACCTTAGTTTATTTCTCCACATAATTACCTTCTTCAAGCATTTGTCACATCTGTCCACAAGCTTTAGAGTCCAATTGTTGTACTCAGTTGCTTCCAGGTCATTGAGCCAGTTGTTGACTGCAAGCTTCAACTCATTATCACTTCCAAAACGTTTTCCACTCAGGAACTCTCTGAGCTTAGTGAAAAGGTGAAAATCGCTTGGAGTAATGTCTGGAATTTAGGGTGGATGATCGAAAAACCTCCCACCCAAAACTGTGACAAGTGACGGCGTCCCAGTCATTCTTCGTCATGTGTGTTAATTTGTCTATTATTAAACGTTTCACACAACTCTATGACATCAACATACACCGCTTTAATTGATGATAAATTTCATCAGGTTTTGCTTTCTGTGTGTTAAATAAATTGAATAATACTCCTCACTTCACAGTCAGAGGGATTTTGCATCATAGGGGTCATTTTGATAATACACAACATAGCCAAAAACAACTATAATGGCACGCCACTCACAGTTCACTAGAAACAGGTTAGGGAAACCATGACTATGAATTGGGGAGGCTGAAAGTGCTGCACAGCTGGAATGTGCAAACAGTATTTACTTTCTGGATTACCCTCGTATTTAGAGAATGCTGCAGGAGTGTTTAAAACGTTAGAAAATTACGTTAGTGAAGGTGGAAAACTCAGTCAGTGTCCATCTGTAAAACTGACTCCAAGATTCCGCTAACTAGCTTCTAAATACTATTAATTTCAATCACCCCTATCCTAATTACTGACTTCATCTGTTTTCTATCTCTGTTCCTCGAGAGACACATTGTGGGCAATTCAATTGTTTTACTCTGTGGCTGCAACTAGATGCCGCCCAATGGAGCAATTTAATTGTTTCTCTATTCCATTGCGAATTGCCGTGGACACACACACACACACACACACACACACACACACACACACACACACACACATTTCAGTTCACCCCTTACTGAGATATTGAACTGTAATATGCGAAAAGTGACTCAAACAGGACTTTTCACACTGGGAATTAGTATTTTAGTATTTTATAGCCACTTTGCCCAGTGAAACACCCGTTGTGTTTGGTCTTATCAGAAATAATGTGCACCCAATCGGAGCAACAATTGAATTGCTAGAGCCTTTGGCATTGAACCTGGGTCTCGCCATCACTAACAGTACAGTATCAAGCTACTAGTCCTGTGTGCCAACACAAGACCTAACGATTGAATTGCTCCAACTTTGGGTGCCCCAAAATAAACAATTGAATTGCCCTCATTCTGACTAACATATATAAAAACATGTATACAGAGAGACATTTAGGACAGTTGTGGAGCCATGCTATAGAAATATAACATATGTAGGTTGAGCAAAATGATATGGCATTTAGAAGCCCCAAGATAACTTCTATTTCAGAAAGCCAAGGCATTGCTACTGACCCCTTAATCATTAAGACTATTAATAACATTGCATTTAGGTGCCAAATTTGCATTGAACCACAACCCCAATCAATCAGCTTAAATATATTTGTGAAGTGCAAGTAAGTTGATGAAAGTGTCTAATTGATTGATATATTTTAGTTCAAATTGGGCACTTAGATGCAATAACAATAAACGAGCCCTAGTGTGTTTATAATGTGCTGTATTTGCGTGTTCCCCATGAATGAAGGCCACAGGGTTAACAACTGGTACACTGATTGTGGGCACATTTCAAAAGAACGGCCAGTTCTGTCATGTGACCTTATGTGACTTTTTATTTAACAGCAGTATGAATATAATATAATAAGTTCATGTGAAGTACACAATACTGGTGTGAATGACTGCCATATAAGTGTCGTCTGCTGTTTCTTGTCATGAAAAATGCATGTTAAGTGTTAAAGTGAAATTCCTGTATTCTACCACAATTTTGTGTTTGACTAAATACAGTAGTTGTTGTATTTCCCACAGTTTACCAATAAGCCAGGTAGCCATAACAACTGTGATTTTTATTGATGGCGCAAAACTTTTTGGACTAAATTTCTGTTCATTTAAATGGCAGAGCCTTTTCCCATGGTCTGTGACTGGCTCCCAAATTTTGAAATCTTTTCTCCGCTCCTTGTATTCTTTGTAGCATCTGGGATTGGTTTAGCAGTTAAGTTATGGATATAGTGAGCAAACTATTTTTGGCATTTTTTCTTGAAAACTGCTGTTCGTACATAGTATCTTTTAATTTCTTTAAAAAAAATATTTGGTGATATATTTGACTTTGATCCAAAATAAAGGCAGAGATCAGTTGTTAAAGAGACGCTCATGAAACAGTACTGTTGTGCACATATATAAATGCGTACTTTAGTTGTAAAAGTAAGTTAATGACTTAAACATGTTATTTTTGTGTCTTAGTAATCCATTTGCTGGCCTAAGTCTTTTTTTTTAGCTTTCACCAGTTATTGCGGTCACTGTGTACAGTGGTGCTGAGAGGGGGGATAGGGGTGTACGAATTACCAGGGTTTCTCGAAGGGGCCTGGGTCTGTGCAAACCACCCCCACATCCCCGCCCACTTTACCTATCACTGGCAGCAGCCTCTTTCCCCAGCCAAGCACCTGTTGCTGTGTGCTGGGCTGTCAGGTTTGCATAGCAGCAGTCAGTCTCATTTTTGAAAATCGCTGTCTGACCTGTCGGCAAATGCCAGAAAAAAAAACCATTCCCTTCTTCTGCCTATCATAATTCCCTGTCCTCTTCTTGATACAAAGTAATCCAATGGGATGGATTGGAGACTGCTCCTGATTGGCTAGTCATCTATTATGTATGCCGCCTTACTGGTCATACAGTCCATATTACTTCTATGAGGAATATTTTTTTTTCAACCCTCCCAATCTATTACCATGGATCAAGATAAATAGATTGTAGGTAAGTCATTTTATAAGCCACTCTACTGTAAAAAGTATTATGGGGCTGAAAGGATTATAAGTAATGTTGCCACATAAATGACATCTTACATAAACTAAGGGAGCTCTGTTACAAAAAATTATATAAACAGTGGAACTCATTAATTTTTAACTAAACTCCTCTTTATTATATTTTCTTGATGTGCACCAGCCAGGGATCCCAAAGAAGATCCCAATGCTGCTTTAATTTGGTCCATACAAACCAAGGAGCATGACGTTCGTGCCCAAACCCACACCCTCCCCCCCACCGGAGAATTTTGACAGCTACTTAGTAGCACTGCCCCTTTAAAGAAAGGGAGAGAGGTTTTTATTTTCTTACCATTACTTATGGGCAATACACTAACTCACACATGATTTTGAGGTTTTGAAACATACGCACATCACTAGTAATTTCAGTGTTGAAAATTGTCAGCAGTGTACAGTGGATTAAAAACCAATAAAATAACCGCAGCTTTCTACGTTTCCACCTAATCCATTGAAGCTGGAAAATTTAGTCTAATACACAAAAATGAATTAATAATAAATCTGACACTTATTGTTTAGTAGCACAGTGAATAGCAGCAATCCATTGAAACTGCGGGAGTATAGCTAGATATAACCACGTCATCTCCCATCATGTGGGTATCATTTAGTCTGACAGCAAGTTTACATTTCCAGTATATATAGGTTGAAGGGTTTTCCAGATAAAGTGTTTTTTCTTTCTTTAAGCCCTCATGAAACAGTTTAGCATTGCTCCTCACTGAGGCCATAGGAGACACTTGTGACCATGTCTGTCTATATGACATAATCACACAGCAACTGTTATCATTTACTTTTTCTTCTGTTTTCAGAAATTTGGGCAATGAATTCAATACCTATATGACTGTGTAATATATATTTAAAAGTACATAATGTTAACGATTTGAAGCACTTTAAATATACTGTATGCATGTGAGACTTTTATCCAAAATATGACATTTAAAATAAGATCCACATTATCTCCGGTTGTGTTTTGAGACAGGAAAATGAGTCACTCTGTTTGGTCCTTGAGGACATGGCTCATGGCAAGGGGTCTGTGGGGTTCAGAAGTTCTCCTCAGTGGGATAACTCCTAGCCTTACAGTCATACCTTCCAGATAAGATTGGACCTCCTTCAGAAAATGTGTGGGAACGTTCTGGCAGCCAGTTTTATGCCACTAGCCAAAGTTCTAACCTATTAATAATAGTTGTTTTTTTTCTTTCCCCAAACGGAATTCCCTCTCACATTTGCCTGATGGTGACCTAATTTTGGTAGAAGCACATTCTTTCCAGCTACCGGTATGATGTACGTTTACACTATAAACCCAGACTGGTTGCTGTGTACACTAAATCTCTTTTAATTACGTGGTACCCTCCAACCAGTACCCACAAGTAATCACACAAGTGGAAATAAACACAGACCCATCAAAGGATGGACTTAGTCAAGGCTCCTGCAGTCTGCAATACATGTATTCACTATAACCAGCTTCATTATGCCTATGCTGAAATAAATGTACTTGGTTAGAAATCAGTGCTATTGTCACTGCATACTGCGGGCATTTTACATGGCAATATTATAATTATTTCTTTCTATGTTTGGATGCAAATTATTAAACCTTAAAGAGTAAGATTAAGCCTTTATAATCGTACAAATTAAGATTAAGAAGATGAAAGGCCTTTTTTCTAGCCCAAAGCAGGTACCAAAATCGCAAGTCCCAGCATGTAAATATGCAGCATGTGTTTAATCTCCCAATGCATACATTACAGGGTCATTGGGCCAGACAGTCTCATGCAATGCTCTGACGTTGAATACAATGCAAAGCAACTAGCATCTTTTGGTTACTGTCACTTTCTATAGGGTTTTCAACTTTTCAGTTTACGCTTGATTTTTACTTCTTCTAACTACTTTGTCTTAGAAATGTATTTGTAAACTGCCTTCCTATTCAGCAATGCAGGGGTTTAATCGATTGCTATGGTTAGAGATATATTAAGTGGTGCAGAGATTTGTAACTCCTAATTATCCACTTACTAGCACCTATGTCGGAGATAGAACAGAGACTCTGTTAGTATAACCTTGTGTTGCGGAGTAATATAAACAATCCGATTCTAATTAAAGCGCTTCCAAAGCCATTCCACAGCCCTTTTTACTTCTTTAAACTTAAGTAGCATTATCCGACATACAGGTACAAGATATTCTTATACGTTACATACTATTTTAACCATTCCCAAAAATATAGGTTGCTATATACAGTAGATCCCTATAATGAGTGATATTACAAGTGTCATAATAAAAGCCATAAAGTATTTGTGAAAAGATTTCATAGCATTTGGCCTAAAATACATTTGTTTTTATGCATGTATAGCTGCTTATTCAAGTACACATTTTAAATCACATTCCTATATATACAGAATTACTATACTGTATGTAAATTTGTATGTTATCCAGGAGTTTATATACTGATTTATCGCATAAATGATATATAATATGTGTTACAATTTGCTATTTTCTTAGATATCAATATACCCACCCCCAAATATCTGCTAGAAATGCCCTTATATAGTGCCACTGTGTTACTTCTCCCCCTCCCATTGCATAAACATACCTTGATCCATAGATCGCATTATGCGGTGATGATATTGCGTCAATCTGTAGGCTGCTTCTCTCTGCATTTGGATACAAAAAAAAATATATAGGAAAAAAATAGAAAATGGATATTTATGAAGATATAAATCTTCTGTGGCTCATATTACACCAATGCTGCTTGTCAAAATAAAAGGAGAGGAAAAAAAATTGGGGAGGGGGAGGGAGACCCTTTCAGTTTAGAAACCTGGAGGAGAGGAACCACCGAGGATGAGAGCTTGACATAAAGTGAGAGCAGTTGTCTATGATCTGAGTTACTAGAGAGGGAAAGGCCACTTCCTTCCCTGCTCTGAGTGTTTATAGTGTTTGAATAACGGGATTCCCTCACTGTTTCCTCCTGTTTATCCCATTGCTATGGGAACGTTTGGATCTGCTCCATCTTCTAAACTGAGGGCTTTCCTGCAAACTTCACACTGAGGAATCCATGACGTCTCCCAGCCTTGGGCCAAGCCAGCTCTCTGAGGCTCTCTCAGTCTAGCAGTACAAGCACTTAATTGTTGAACACTGAGCTATGAGGGGAGAGAGGAGGAAAAATACCCAGTAATATATTTGTGAAAAAAAAGAGAGGGAGAGAAAAATGTTGTGTGTGCTCTTGCTAATAAAACTGCAGGCACAGCACAGCTTCTGTTTAAACCCATTAGCGCTGGTAGGCTGTGCAGTGCCATTACATCACCTGCAGTCCTGCTGTAAAAGGGGTTAACTAACAATTGCTCGGCTGTCAGACTCTGACTGTTAACTTTTTTCCCTGGGAGTATAAATATTTGGACTGAAAGAAGTGGCCAGACATATGTATTATGCATGCAAGTCTTAGATAAAGATTTAATATGGATAATGTCTACATTATCCAGTTATTTTTTGCTGACCATGATGCAAAATTGTAGGGAGCATTTCAGGGAGAGTTTCATCCAAGGCCAGTGCCATAAGGAGACATTTTGCCCTGTACCAGAAAGAGAATTGGTGCCCCCCCCCCCCCCTTCCCCATTTAAATTACAGACAGTGTGTGCCGATGGCACGCTTAAAAAATATAGTATCATGGCTTCATGTGGAAAGTGCGGGGCCACAGAATAATACCAATACATTATACCATACAGTAGTGTCCACAAGTCACAATACACCACACAGTATTGTCCAAAAGTCACATTACACCACACAGTAACATCAGTTATTCACATTCCAACACACAGTACTAACATACACGTTACGCAACAAAATAGAACCCATTATACACATTATGCCAGGTAGAGCCCCTTATACACATTATGCCAGGCAAAGCCCCTTATAAACATTATACCAGGCAGAGCCCCTTGTTCACATTATGCCAAGTAGAGCCTATTATACACACTGTGACAGGTAGGGCCTCTTATACAAAAAATGCCAGGCAGATCCCCTTATACACATTATGTCAGGTAGAGCCCCTTATACACATCATGCCAGGCAGAGCCCCTTATACACATCGCGCCAGGCAGTGCCCCTTATACACATCATGGCAGGCAGAGCCTCTAATACACAACGTGCCAGGCAGAGCTCTTATACATGTTATGCCAGATAGAGCTCCTTATACACGTTATGCCAGACAGAGTCCCTTGTAAACATTGTACCAGGCAGAGCCCCTTATACATATTATGCCAAGTAGAGCCTCTTATACACAATATGACAGGTAGGGCCTCTTATACAAATTATGCCAGCAGAGCCCCTTATACACATTATGTCAGGTAGAGCCCCTTATACACATTATGCAAGGCAGAACCCCTTATACACATTATGCCAAGTATAGCCTCTTATACACGTTATGACAGGTATGGCTTCTCATACAAACTATTCCAGGCAGAGCCCCTGATACACATTATGTCAGGTAGAGCCCCTTATACACTTCATGCCAGGCAGAGCCCCTTATACACATCATGCCAGGCAAAGCCCTTTATATACATCATGCCAGGCAGAGCCCCTTATACACATTGTGCCAGGCAGAGGCCCTTATACACATAATGCCAGGTAGAGCTCCTTATACATGTTAGGTCAGGCAGAGCACCTTATATATATTATGCCAGGCAGAGCCCCTTATATATATTATTCCAGACAGAGCCCCTTATACACATTATGCCAGGCAAAGCCCCTTATAAACATTATACCAGGCAGAGCCCCTTGCACATGTTATGCCAGACAGAGCCCCCTGTACATGTTATGCCAGGCAGAGCCCCTTGTACATGTTATGCTGGGCAGTGCCCCTTGTACATGTTATGCCAGGTAGAGTCCCTTGTACATGTTATGCCAGCCAGAGCCCCTTATACATATTATGTCAGGCAGAGCCCCTTATAAAGTGTTATGCCATGTAGAGCCCCTTATACACATTATGCCAGGTAGAGCCACTTATACCCATTATGCCAGGTAGAACCCCTTGTACATGTTATGACAGGTGGAGCCCCTTGTACATAATATGCCAGGTAGAGCCCCTTGTACATGTTATGCAGTGTAGAGCCCCTTATACACATTATGCCAGGTAGAGCCCCTTATACACATTATGCCAAGTAGAGCTCCTTATACACATTATGCCAGGTAGAGCCTCTTATACACATCGTGACAGGTAGTGCCCCTTATACACATTATGCCAGGCAGAGCTCCTAACACACATTATGCCAGGCAGAGATCCTAATACACATACTGCCAGGAAGAGCTCCTAATACACATACTGCCAAGCAGAGCTCCTAATACACATAATGTCAGGCAGAGCTCCTAATGAACAAAGCCCCTTATACACATCGTGCCAGGCAGAGCTCTTATACACATCATGCCAGGTACAGCTCCTTATACATGTTATGCCAGGCAGAGCTCCTTATACATGTTATGCCAGGCAGAGCCCCTTATATATATTATGCCAGACAGAGCCCCTTATACACATTATGCCAGGCAGAGCCCCTTATAAACATTATACCAGGCAGAGCCCCTTGTACACATTATGCCAAGTAGAGCCTCTTATACACACTGTGACAGGTAGGGCCTCTTATACAAAAAATGCCAGGCAGATCCCCTTATACACATTATGTCAGGTAGAGCCCCTTATACACATCATGCCAGGCAGAGCCCCTTATACACATCATGGCAGGCAGAGCCTCTTATACACATCGTGCCAGGCAGAGCTCTTATACATGTTATGCCAGGTAGAGCTCCTTATACACGTTATGCCAGACAGAGTCCCTTGTAAACATTGTACCAGGCAGAGCCCCTTATACATATTATGCCAAGTAGAGCCTCTTATACACAATATGATAGGTAGGGCCTCTTATACAAATTATGCCAGCAGAGCCCCTTATAAACATTATACCAGGCAGAGCCCCTTATACACATTATACCAAGTATAGCCTCTTAAACACGTTATGACAGGTATGGCTCCTCATACAAACTATGCCAGGCAGAGCCCCTGATACACATTATGTCAGGAAGAGCACCTTATACACATCATGCCAGGCAAAGCCCATTATATGCATCATGCCAGGCAGAGCCCCTTATACATATTAATCCAGGCAGAGGCCCTTATACACATAATGCCAGGTAGAGCTCCCTATACATGTTATGTCAGGCAGAGCCCCTTATATATATTATGCCAGACAGAGCCCCCTATACACATTATGCCAGGCAGAGCCCCTTGTACATGTTATGCCAGGCAGAGCCCCTTGCACATGTTATGCCGGGCAGAGCCCCTTGTACATGTTATGCCTGGTATAGTCCCTTGTACATGTTATGCCAGCCAGAGCCCCTTGTACATATTATGTCAGGCAGAGCCCCTTATACATGTTATGACATGTAGAGCTCCTTGTACATGTTATGCCAGGTAGAGCCCCTTGTACAAGTTATGCCAGGTAGAGCTCCTTATACATGTTATGTCAGGCAGAGCCCCTTATATATATTATGCCAGACAGAGCCCCTTATACACATTATGCCAGGCAGAGCCCCTTGTACATGTTATGCCAGGAAGAGCTCCTTGTACATGTTATGCCAGGTAGAGCCCCTTGTACAAGTTATGCCAGGTAGAGCCCCTTATACATGTTATGCCAGGTACAGCCCCTTATACATGTTATGCCAGGTAGAGCCCCTTATACACATTATGCCAGGTAGAGCTCCTTATACACATTATGCCAGGTAGCGCCTATTATACACGTTATGTTGGGCAGAGCTCCTAATTCACATAATGCCAGGAAGAGCTCCTAATACACATAATGCCAGGCAGAGCTCCTAATACACATAGTGCCAGGCAGAGCCCCTTATACATATTATGCTAGACAGAGCCTCTTATACACATTATGCTAGGTAGAGCCCCTTATAAACATTATACCAGGCAGAGCCCCTTATACACATTATGATAGGTATGGCTTCTTATACAAACTATACCAGGCAGAGCCCCTGATACACATTATGTCAGGTAGAGCCCCTTATACACTTCATGCCAGGCAGAGCCCTTATACACATCATGCCAGGCAAAGCTTGTTATATACATCATGCCAGGCAGAGCCCCTTATAAACATTATATCAGGCAGAGCCCCTTGTACACATTATGCTAGGCAGAGCCCCTTGTACATGTTATGCCAGGCAGAGCTCCTTGTACATGTTATGCCAGGTAGAGCCCCTTGTACTAGTTATGCCAGGTAGAGCCTCTTATAAATTTTATGCCAGGTACAGCCCCTTATACATGTTATGCCAGGTAGAGCCCCTTATACACATTATGCCAGGTAGAGCTCCTAACACACATTATGCCAGGTAGCGCCTCTTATACACGTTATGACAGGCAGAGCTCCTAATTCACATAATGCCAGGAAAGCTCCTAATACACATAATATCAGGCAGAGCCCCTTATACACATTATATCAGGCAGAGCCCCTTATACACATTATGCCAAGTATAGCCTCTTATACACGTTATGACAGGTATGGCTACTTATACAAACTATGCCAGGCAGAGCCCCTGATACACATTTTGTCAGGTAAAGCCCCTTATACACTTCATGCCAGGCAAAGCCCCTTATACACATCATGCCAGGCAAAGCCCGTTATATACATCATGCCAGGCAGAGCCCCTTATACACATCATGCCAGGCAGAGGCTCTTATACATATAATGCCAGGTAGAGCTCCTTATACATGTTATGTCAGGCAGAGCACCTTATATATATTATGCCAGGCAGAGCCCCTTATGTATATTACGCCAGACAGAGCCCCTTATACACATTATGCCAGGCAAAGCCCCTTGTACACATTATGCCAGGCAGAACCCCTTGTACATGTTATGCCAGGCAGAGCCCCTTGTACATGTTATGCTGGGCAGAGCTCCTTGTACATGTTATGCCAGGTAGAGTCCCTTGTACATATTATGCCAGCCAGAGCCCCTTATACATATTATGTCAGGCAGAGCCCCTTATACATGTTATGCCATGTAAAGCCCCTTATACACATTATGCCAGGTAGAGCTACTTATACCCATTATGCCAGGTAGAACCCCTTGTACATGTTATGCCAGGCGGTGTCCCTTGTACATGTTATGCCAGGTAGAGCCCCGTGTACATGTTATGCAGTGTAGAGCCCCTTATACACATTATGCCAGGTAGAGCTCCTTATACACATTATGCCAAGCAGAGCTCCTTATATACATTATGCCAGGTAGAGCCTCTTATACACGTTATGACAGGTAGAGCCCCTTATACACATTATGCCAGGCAAAACTCCTAATACACATTATGCCAGGCAGAGCTCCTAATACACATACTGCCAGGAAGAGCTCCTAATACACATACTGCCAAGCAGAGCTCCTAATACACATAATGTCAGGCAGAGCTCCTAATGAACAATGCCAGGAAAAGCCCCTTATACACATTATACCAGGCAGAGCTCCTTGTACACATTATGCCAGGAAGAGCTCCATGTACATGTTATGCCAGGTAGAGACCCTTGTACAAGTTATACCAGGTAGAGCCCCTTATACATGTTATGCCAGGTACAGCCCCCTATACATGTTATGCCAGGTAGAGCCCCTTATACACATTATGCCAGGTAGAGCTCCTTATACACATTATGCCAGGTAACGCCTATTATACACGTTATGGTGGGCAGAGCTCCTATTTCACATAATGCCAGGAAGAGCTCCTAATACACATAATGCCAGGCAGAGCTCCTAATACACATGGGGCCTAATTCCAAGTTGATCGCAGCAGAAAACTTGTTAGCAGTTGGACAAAACCATGTGCACTGCAGAGGGGACAGATATAACATGTGTAGAGAGAGTTAGATTTGGGCGGGGCGTGTTCAAACTGAAATCTAAATTGCAGTGTAAAAATAAAGCAACCAGTATTTATCCTGCACAGAAACAAATTAACCCACCCATATCTAACTCTCTCTGCAAATGTTATATCTGCCACACCTGCAGTGCACATGGTTTTGCCCAACTGCTAAAAAGTTTTCTGCTGCGATCAACTCGGAATTACCCCCATAGTGCCAGACAGAGCCCCTTATACATATTATGCTAGGCAGAGCCTCTTATACACATTATGCTAGGTAGAGCCCCTTATACACATTATGCCAGGTAGAGTCACTTATATACATATGCCCGACAGAGCCCCTCCACCTCATTCCTTCTTCTCCTCATTCCTTTCTGACTTTGAGGGCGT
Source organism: Pseudophryne corroboree (assembly GCF_028390025.1). Lineage (NCBI taxonomy): Eukaryota > Metazoa > Chordata > Amphibia > Anura > Myobatrachidae > Pseudophryne > Pseudophryne corroboree. The sequence goes on from NC_086446.1 coordinate 246,684,750, forward strand.
GCTGGCCCTCAGGGTTCCCCATCTATAAAGTCCTCCTGCTCTCCCATAATCTATACTATAAGAGTCCCACAAGTGGGATGATGTTATGAGTGAGTAATTGTTTCTGTTGCTGAGGGATGTTGGAGCCCCACAAATGGGGTTAGGGGAGGTACATTGCTGCTGCGAGCCCACTACTCACTTGCTGCATAGTGCTTCACATACAGCTGCCATAACCACTCTCATGCCTTCTGCCATGTGTGGGGGTACAGATTACCCAGACCACGTCTCTGACTCACAGAAAGTGATTTGTGACAAGCCTAAAGCTACCCACTATGCACAGCATTCCTGGATAGTGTGAGGAGAAGCTGGTTGTGGTGGCGGCCAGGGTATGTGGAGGCAGAGCATGGTCAGATGTTCACACTGATAAAGCCGGGCACCCACTGAAGGCACACCACCCTTATTACAGCCCTGTCCAAGGCCTTAAGTTAGTAAAAATGGTTAAGGACTGTTTCTATCCATATAGCCAGTCAGCCTCCCTCCTATAGTATCTTACTTCTTCCTTTTCTCCTAATCTGTTCCTTTTTTTAGTAATAGATGTAGAGGAAGAATTAATGCCCTATGCTGCCGTGACCTAATGGTCGTCGGATATGTTTCATTTTTGGTTTCACCGTATTCAAAGTGTTTAAATACTGACAAATTAAATTGTCAAAAAAATCTTAGCTGCCAGATTGCTCTATCATCTCAATTACTTGTAAGGAATCAATTCTCTACAGAAACCTCCTTGGTATGTTGTTTTACACTAGTGAGATACTAACTCTTGGCTGTTAGCTACTTTGACTTTTTGTGTTTTTAAAAAAAAAGCTGATGAATATGTTGCAACTCACAGCCCTATAAAACTTGTCCAACGCCCACTTCAGGGACATAGATTTTTATAAAAACCATTGTAACATTATCTCTTCCCAGTGACGTCAGTATGCGGAATCCTCTTTCTTGCAGCATGTATCCCACTGCTGACATCTTTCCAACTGAATTTGGCCTTGGTGACATCATGAGCCCCTGCCTGTTGATTCAGTGACCTGTGACCTCACCGCATAATAAAATGAACACTGAGAGACTGGTCAGCAAGGAATAATTAACTGGAAAAGAGACACCCAGACATTTTATTCATTTATATTTAAGATACTGTTGCTTTTAATCTTATGAGAATACAATTACCTGTTGGCTTCAGACTAATGACCTATAACAACTTAATGGTACTCTTGCAAATGTAACATGTTTAAAGGGTACAGCAAGGCCCAGGGGCGGATTGGGATCAAACACCAGCCTGGGAAATTCATGGAAGCAGCCCTAATGAAGGCAGAGTCTGTTGAGGGGGAGGGGCCTGTCAAGAGGGCGGGGTCACTCCTCAGAAGTCATGATTCTGAGATAGACACAGTTGGGGCCTCCTTTGCTTTACATTATGCTATTGTTTACCTGTGACTGTGGCCCTCATTCTGAGTTGATCGCTCACTAGCTATTTTTAGCAGCCGTGCAAACGCATTGTCGCCACCCACGGGGGATTGTATTTTCACTTTGTAAGTGTGTGATCGCATGTGCAACCAAGCGACATAAACACATTTTGTGCAAAACAAGACCAGCCCTGTAGTTACATATCCTGTGCGATGATTCTAGCGATGGAGGTCCCGGAATTGACGTCAGATACCCGCCCTGCAAACGCCTGGACACGCCTGCGTTTTCCCAAACACTCCCAGAAAACGGTCAGTTGCCACCCACAAACGCCCTCTTCCTGTCAATCTCCTTGCAATCGGCTGTGCGAATGGATTCGTCGCTAAAAGCAATGCACAACAACGATGCTCTTTGTACCCGTATGACGCAAGTGCGCATTGCGGCGCATACGCATGCGCAGTTTTGCCATTTGTTTACCTGATCGCAGCGCTGCGAAAATCGCCAGTGAGCGATCAACTCGGAATGACCCCCTTTATGCATATGCTGCTACAATACCCTTCCCTGATGCACATCTGTACGTCTGAACATACAAGGACTGATATGCCCACTTTCGGTGTCTACCGACACTGCAGTCATGCCTTTAATCTACTTCTGATTTTATTAATTTTTCATTCTACAAACCCCCTTTTTTTAACCTTATTTGTTTCAAAGTACAGGGAGGAGGAGCACACACAGGAAGGGAGCACTCACACTACATACAGCACAGTACAGGGAGGGAGCACACATTATGTACAGCACAGTACAGGGAGGAGGAGCACACACTACATACAGCACAGTACAGGGAGGGAGCACACACTACATACAGCACAGTACAGGGAGGAGGAGCATACACTACATACAGCACAGTATAGGGAGGGAGCACACATTATGTACAGCACAGTACAGGGAGGAGGAGCACACACTACATACAGCACAGTACAGGGAGGAGGAGCACACACAGGAAGGGAGCACTCACACTACATACAGCACAGTACAGGGAGGGAGCACACATTATGTACAGCACAGTACAGGGAGGAGGAGCACACATTGCATACAGCACAGTACAGGGAGGGAGCACACATTATGTACAGCACAGTACAGGGAGGAGGAGCACACACTACATACAGCACAGTACAGGGAGGGGAAGCACACACTACATACAGCACAGTATAGGGAAGGAGCACACACTACATACAGTACAGGGAGGAGGAGCACACACTACATACAGCACAGTACAGGAAGGGAGCACACACACTACATACAGCACAGTACAGGGAGGGAGCACACACTACATACAGCACAGTACAGGGAGGGAGCACACATTATGTACAGCACAGTACAGGGAGGGAGCACACACAAGTAGTGAAACACAGACACAGGGGACCAGCGCAGCAGAATCTGTCCCAGTGGCCATTCCACACCTGATTACACAAATAGCCACCATATTACATACATAGCCATGTCGAAGTCGAAAAATATTGCAGTACACACATCACGTACAAACTACACACAGATGGCCTCCGTGCGCGTACTTATTCTGCCGTGCATGCACATATTCGCAATTTGCATATATGGTCGCTCCCGCGGTCCTGCGTATTAGAGCATGGTATGAGTATTTACGGTAGTGTTTGTAGTCGCATGGAAAAGCCATAAAAACACATTACATATTTAATCCAAATAGTGCATAATGTACACATAGGGGTATATTTACTAAGGTCCCGATTTTGACCGAGATGCCGTTTTTTCTTCAAAGTGTCATCTCGGTAATTTACTAAGCAAAAATCACGGCAGTGATGAGGGCATTCGTAATATTTTGGAAGTCCTAGGAAAAAAATCACGAATCAATACACCATCGGTCAAATACGCATGCAATTTGGTAGAAATCGGTCATTTACTAAAAAGTGCAAAACACAAACACTGCCGACAATAGCCAAACACTGCCGTGCTAAAATACAAATCGTGAAAAAGTGCTAAAAAAAAACAGACCTGCTTTTTTATCCCGTGTTTGTTTAGGCATGCACGGATCCATGAGATCCGTGCATGTTTTTCAGTGGGAAGGGGGGGGGAATGTTATAAATTTTTTTAAAAAAAATTGCGTGGGGTCCCCCCTCCTAAGGCAAACCAGCCTCGGGCTCTTTGAGCCGATCCTGGTTGCAGAAATATGGGGGAAAAATGGACAGGGGTTCCCCCATATTTAAGCAACCAGCATCGGGCTCTGCGCCTGGTCCTGGTTCCAAAAATACGGGGGACAAAAAGAGTAGGGGTCCCCCGTATTTTTGAAACCAGCACCGGGCTCCACTAGCTGGACAGATAATGCCACAGCCGGGGGTCACTTTTATACAGTGCCTTGCGGCCGTGGCATCAAATATCCAACTAGTCACCCCTGGCCGGGGTACCCTGGGGGAGTGGGGACCCCTTCAATCAAGGGGTGTCCCCCCCCCAGCCACCCAAGGGCCAGGGGTGAAGCCCGAGGCTGTCCCCCCCATCCAATGGGCTGCGGATGGGGGGCTGATAGCCTTTGTTCAAAGTGAATGATATTGTTTTTAGTAGCAGTACTACAAGGCCCAGCAAGCCTCCCCCGCAAGCTGGTACTTGGAGAACCACAAGTACCAGCATGCGGCGGAAAAATGGGCCCGCTGGTACCTGTAGTACTACTACTAAAAAAAGACCCCAATATAGACAACACACACACACCTTGAAAGTATAACTGTAATACATCCATCCACACCTCCATATACACATACTTACCTTATGTTCCCACGCAGGTCGGTCCTCTTCTCCAGTAGAATCCATGGTGCACCTGTAGAAAAAATTATACTCACATAATCCATGGTTGAAGGCTCCTCTGCTTGTAATCCTTTTGTAATCCACGTACTTGAAAAAATAAAAAAACGGATACCCGACCTCGCACTGAAAGGGGACCCATGTTTTCACATGGGTCCCCTTTCCCCGAATGCCAGAAACCCACTCTGACTGATGTCTAAGTGGGTTTCTTCAGCCAATCAGGGAGCGCCAAGTTGTGGCACCCTCCTGATCGGCTGTGTGCTCCTGTACTGTCTGACAGGCGGCACACGGCAGTGTTACAATGTAGCGCCTATGCGCTCCATTGTAACCAATGGTGGGAACTTTCAGGTCAGCAGTGAGGTCACTTTCGGTCAACCGCTGACCTGAAAGTTCCCACCATTGGTTACAATGGAGCGCATAGGCGCTACATTGTAACACTGCCGTGTGCCGCCTGTCAGACAGTACAGGAGCACACAGCCGATCAGGAGGGTGCCACAACGTGGCGCTCCCTGATTGGCTGAAGAAACCCACTTAGACATCAGTCAGAGTGGGTTTCTGGCATTCGGGGAAAGGGGACCCATGTGAAAACATGGGTCCCCTTTCAGTGCGAGGTCGGGTATCCGTTTTTTTATTTTTTCAAGTACGTGGATTACAAAAGGATTACAAGCAGAGGAGCCTTCAACCATGGATTATGTGAGTATAATTTTTTCTACAGGTGCACCATGGATTCTACTGGAGAAGAGGACCGACCTGCGTGGGAACATAAGGTAAGTATGTGTATATGGAGGTGTGGATGGATGTATTAAAGTTATACTTTCAAGGTGTGTGTGTGTTGTCTTTATTGGGGTATTTTTTTAGTAGTAGTACTACAGGTACCAGCGGGCCCATTTTTCCGCCGCATGCTGGTACTTGTGGTTCTCCAAGTACCAGCTTGCGGGGAGGCTTGCTGGGCCTTGTAGTACTGCTACTAAAAACAATATCATTCACTTTGAACAAAGGCTATCAGCCCCCCATCCGCAGCCCATTGGATGGGGGGGACAGCCTCGGGCTTCACCCCTGGCCCTTGGGTGGCTGGGGGTGGGACCCCTTGATTGGCCCTTGGTTTCATAAATACGGGGGACCCCTACTCTTTTTGTCCCCCGTATTTTTGGAACCAGGACCAGGCGCAGAGCCCGATGCTGGTTGCTTAAATATGGGGGATCCCCTGTCCATTTTTTCCCCATATTTCTGCAACCAGGATCGGCTCAAAGAGCCCGAGGCTGGTTTGCCTTAGGAGGGGGGACCCCACGCAATTTTTTTTTTTTACATTTAAACTTTATTTTTATTTTTTACAAGGTGCACAATGAAGCCCAGCACGGATCTCTCAGATCCGGCCGAGATTCATTGTATAAAAGTCGGCAGTGTTTTACAAGTCACTCACGTAAAACACTGCCAAAAAAAACGAATGACATCGACATCGGAAAACCCGAAAATGCAGAATACGGCAGCTTAGTAAATTAGTCGTAATCAATTCAAAAAGTTGCATATTTACACTTTCGATGTCATTCGTGATTGAACTTTGACCTCAAACGGGAAAATACGATTCTTAGTAAATTTACCCCATAGTCTCCCTGCATCACACCAGCAAGTTACAATAGTTTAAATGGTATCAGAACAAAGGGATTCACCTTTGCAGGATAGGAGGGGACAGAACAAGGTTATAAGATGGTGTTTGGTATCCAGCTGTAGGGTATTTTAAGGGCAATATTCCGGTGTTGGTTTGCAGAAGATCGCACGCTCCTGCTCATAGTTATGCGCAGGAGCAGAATATAAATATTAACTGTGTTTACTGTACATTTGGTATGCGGCGGGAACCCAGAGGAGACCACCTACAAGTGCACCTGGAACAGACATCACCCACCTATTCAAACCAACCTATGACCTCTCCTGTACTGTAAATGACCATCCCTGTGTCCAATGGACAAAGAGATTACAGTATCCATTGTGTTAGGGTTTGGAATATTGTATAAAAGAGTCAGCTGCATGCCCGGCCAAACACAGACTCTGAAGTTCATCTACCTTGATGACTGAGGACCAGACTGGGAAGCGCAGGCGAAACCAAACACGTATGTACCATTGATTGTAGCCATTTTTCTATTGTATTGTATTGTTTATATTGTAACCCCCTGCAAGTAAAGAACCGTTGGTGGGTTAGACCCCAACCTAGTTTTGAATTACAATTGGTGTCGTGTCCCATTTCCTTGCTAAGGTTTAAAGTGTATTTACAGCCACTCGGGATGCTGCATTGTGCTAACAGCATATAGGCCTGTGTACGCAAACTGTGTAGTCACTACGCCCTTTCGGCATACATATGCAGAGTGCGTACACTGTACGATCTTGTGTACGTAAGGTTTGTGAACAATATAAGGGTGAAAGGTTAATTACAGCGGCCACAGCGGCTCAATATTAAAGTGAATCAAGTGTGTTTAAAGTATAAGCTTTTTAGTACTGTAAGTAAACCGACGTTTACAATTGGGGGCTTGGATCCGGTTTTCACATGCTCACAGCCTAACAAGTCATAGCAGACTTTAATCTATCAGCAAAGGGTGGTAAGTTATCCTACGTAACCTTTTCCTGGTCGGTGGATGTGCTGAAAACCCTATTTGTGTGCTGTTAGATTGCGTCTACTCTGTCGGGTCTGCAGAGGTGCTGATAGAACCCGTAAAACAGGGGGGGGGGGAAAGCTATTTAAAAATCGGTGAATTTTATTTTGGCGCCAAAAGCGTACACAAAGGGCACCGATACTTGCAAACCCTCTCATATTGTTGCAGCAAGATTTAGATTGCTATATTTGTTTAGATCTGTGTTAAATCGGATACATTTGTTGCTATATAGTTAAATTTGAAATAACAGTATTTAAGGAAGTAAGTGTAAAGACACAAACACAGGTCTGCATAAAGGGTTACACAGAACAAGTTGTGTCTAGTGGGCAATAGTAGTTAGTAACTTAGTATTGCTCACATTTATAGAGTTGTGTGATTTGTTTTATTGCATACGCACATTGGTACATGTGGTACGGAACGTGAAGACAGCGTACAAAAAAAAGTGCACGTGGCGCAAGGTCGCACACGTGGCATAGGGGTATGCATGGTTGCATAATTACGCAAGCTTGCGTAGGGTTGTGTGCGCGTAATAAAACCTCACGATATTTGTTCAATTAAGGTGGGATAGTAGACATTTAATACAATAGCACATAACTATCCGGTTTCAAAAGCAGATTAGTATAAGAATTTTGTTTAAACTGTATTGCCTCTGAGGGAAAAGCTGCTGATCAGAACGAGTTAAAAATTTTCTATACAGAAAAACAAAGCGTATTTGAGTGAGTGAAAGCGGAGTGAGTGGAGCTGAACCCGGGAACTAGGTGGTCTAGGTGCTGGAGTGGTAACACTGGGTTGGTAGAGGCCCGGTGGCGTAGGGTTCGCTACCTTGCGTGATTAGAACTAGGTGGTCTAGGTGATCTGAAGTGGTCTAGGTGTCCCATACAACTAGGTGATCTCTAGGTGTTTCAGGTGGTCTACAGCAATCATAGGGCATATAGATAACTAGTATCTATAGGCTGTGTGATTGCATCACATGTCCGTGTTTTCTACACAGCACAACGTGATACCATTGTGTCATATGCGCTGTGGAAAAGCATACGCAGACGTGATTATATAGACAAAGGGGTTTTTCTTTGATAACGTCGGGAAATCTCCCTGGTGGGCTTCCACTGGAAAGGGTGAAGGATAGTTATCTCATTTCTCTGTTTTTCACCCTACAAAAAATTCCAGTAGAAAGATACTGAAAAGGAATTTTTCGCTGCCTCTCTCAGGAAAATATTCCAACAGAACCTCCACCGAAAGAAATTACGGTGCTGTAAGGTCTGATAGGAGCCCTAAGTTGGGTACATTGCAATCCGCTATCAACAGTGTATCGTAGTACTGGCCAGTGTGGGCGAGAGCGAGTGGAAAGTGCTCGGAGATACTTCCACCGTCTACTTACATTGAGTATTTTGGTGATTGTGGGAATTTTTTTTAGTTATTAAAAAGACCCACAAATATGGGAGCCAGTTGCTCAAGTGAGAGACGTTTGTGCAGGGTTCAGGCTGAAGAAGAAAGACCAAAAGGGTCAGCAAGGTTTATCATGTGTGAAAAATATGGTTCACACACGGAGGTTTTATGCAATGAGTGGGTACGTATGACTGACAAAGATAGGGTATCATACCCTAGGATGGGCAGCTTTGAGCCAGAGGTACTGCAGAACTTAAGGATAAGGATATGTCTGATAAAATCCAGAAAACAAAGGATTAGACATACAGATTGTTTAAATCTATGGCAACAAGAGGGGGATGTGCAAAGGGAATTAGCTCGCGCAGCAGGTTCCAAACCTAGCGGGAAAACAATGGCGACCGCACCACCATTACCATATATTGATGGGAAGAAAGTGGTTACAAGCAATGGTGCATTGGTACAGGATAGGAAGTAATTGATAAATGTACTAACGCTAACCCTTGCCAGCTGTATCCCGTTTTAAATTTTCCCCAGGATTGTGAGCAGGAAGATGATCCCAGCACGATATCGTCACTCTCTCTAGCAGCCACCATACAGGATACTCAGGTGGGCACGGCGCAACCACTAAGGGTTATAGCAAGGCCTCCTAGCGCAGGGATAAGTGAGGTCGTGTCCACAGGTTGCCTCATAGACAGGTGGGAAGGACCATACCAAATCTTGTTAACCAGCACAACAGCACTAAAGGTCGCTGAAAGAGAGACTTGGGTCCACTCGTCCCACTGCAAGAAGGTCGCTGACCCGGAGAGAACTCGTGACAAAGAGCAGGGTGTGGAGAACCTCGTATCACTGGAGTGTTTGTTCCGGGAAAGTTGAGAGGCAGGACTGTTGAAAGGCATCTGAGCATGGAGAGCAACAAGATCTGGGACGATTGTCACACCATTTTCTTTTTTCACCTTCACCTGCATTTTCCTTTCTTTTCTCCTTCTTATTTTGCTTCTTTCCCCTAACGAAATGGATCTATCACAAGAGACTGCGTTTCGGGTTCTACTAGTAATTCTGTTTTTGATCAGGACAATTTGCTTTGGTGAGGGTCCCAGAGAGATCGAGCAGGGATCTGGATTGGGTTCTGATGGTGAGTACGAATTTGTAGGATCTCAGGAGCAGCACATCACTCGAGTAAAGGCTGGTATCAGTAAGCGCTCTGGTAGTCATGGAGCTCAGAGGCACTGTGAAGGGTTATTGTCTGATGAATATTGTATTTGTAGGAATTGTGAGAATATAGTCGAGGATGGGTGCATCCAGAGATGTCAGTCCAACCTTAATATCGACATGGACCGCCATCCGTTGAGTGATTACCACTCACTAGTGGGTAAGGTCTTAAACCAGACAGAATGCTGGGTGTGCTCACAGGTACCTCAAGGTCAGAGTAAGCCAGGATTAGTACCATACCCTTTAGCAATAGATGAGGTACTCGAATTACGGGGTGGGAGACCGGTGGACAAGAAATTCAATATCTCTAGGCCCCCTAGTTTGAAGCTCCACCAATATCATGTAGACAGGTCCTTTTTGTGTTCTAATATTTCCAATTACCGAAAACCAGGAAATTGGGAAGTGACATGGAATAACCAGACAATTACCTTTTCACACAGAGCTGATAGGATACCCATAGACTCTGAACTTGTACGCCAAATAGCCAACAGTGGGAGGTATTTTCGGTATAGGTATACCCGTGGAAGCAAGACCATGTGGGTTGGAAAAGTATAGTCAGGGTATTGTGCCCATATCATCCAGCCCGATACTTGTACTGAGCAGATGGGAGAACTAGGGATTGGTTTCTTTACTTGGAAAGTTTGCAATATGGTAATGTTACATTTTGTCCCCTATGTTCTCCCAGATGATGCCTATTTCATATGTGGGAGGAAAGCGTACAAGTGGCTTGCCCCGAGCTCCGAGGGATTGTGCTATATTGGGAGAGTACTACCGGAGGTCATGACCATAACCCACGATAAAATGAAAGACGTTCACCGCAGCGCTCAGGCTCCTTATACTCATACTCACTATGAACACATCAAGAGACACCTCATAGATAGGGCAGAGCACGCAGCCTCTGATTTGATCTACGAATCCACAGGGATTCAGTTCCGTCTCGCATTAGACATCACCCGTACTGCCAGATGAACTATAAATTATAAGTATATCCATGCGCTAGCGAACTTGATAGATAATATCACTGAGATGTATGATGACACCTTCAGGTATACGGGAAGGGAGTTACAAGCCTACAAGAAGTAACTGATCCGCACAGGATGGTCCTTAATTACGTCACAGCCGTGACAGGTGGGTACTGTATTACTCTGGCAACTCAATATGGTGTGAAGTGCTGTACGTATATTACAAACAGCGCTGACGACCCCACGTAGATCATCGATCAGAAGATGGATGAGATCTTGCAGTTGAAGTGGGAGTTCAGGAGGAAGCACAACCTTACCTTAGCGACTGTGAGTAATGAACTGACCGGCTGGGTCTCATGGTTGAACCCACGCAAATGGTTCTCAGGTTTAGGAGAGTGGGCTCAAAATGTCATTATGAGTGTGGGGAAGTTTCTCCTTTGTATCCTGGGAGTCATCATAATTATTGGTTTGATATTTAGGTGTGTTCAAATTCTAACGCGTCGCAAGCACGGCACACATTTGATGAGTCTAAGGAGCGAGGGCGCTGTTACAGCAGCAGATTTAATTTATGATCCATCCATAGAGACAGCGTTATGATAAGGATTGCAAATGAATTTCATGGCCTGTTTCTTTCACCCGTTTTTCTTTGTCTCCCCCTCTGCCCAGATACATCCAACCGGAAAAGACGTCAGCCCTACCCAAAATGTTTATGTGATTGTATTTTTATATATGTGTCTTATCTTCATCTCTGCAACCTCCAGTTACTGGCACACTTAGTCGACAGGTGATATCCACATATACTAGCACTCACATATGTTCCCCCTCCATGTATTATCAACTAAATGTGCACCCCATTTGTTGGATCAAGAAGCCGAAAAGAGCTCGGTAGTGTTTGTTGGCCCATTTACAGACCCTTAAAATGGGATGAGAAGGATTTAATGTATACTTCGCAATACCTCGAAGCTTATTTAGAACATATACGGCACGATGATACTTGCCCCTCAGACATGGATTCATACATACATGCTTCTTACTATCCCACTAGGTCATACATTTCCCACGTACAACTCTCCCCTGATCATCCAAGCTTCTGTATATATTGTATAGATATTTTTCTATTTATTGATTAGGTAGTGGCAGTTATTTGGTGACTGCCAAAGGGTGGACTGTCAAAGTCGAAAAATATTGCAGTACACACATCACGTACAAACTACACACAGATGGCCACCGTGCGCGTACTTATTCTGCCGTGCGTGCACATATTCGCAATTTGCGTCTGGTTGCTCCCGCAGTCCTGCGTATTAGAGCGTGGTATGAGTATATACGGTAGTGTTTGTAGTTGCATGGAAAAGCCATAAAAACACATTACATATTTAATCCAAATAGTGCACAATGTACACATAGTCTCCCTGCATCACACCAGCAAGTTACAATAGTTTAAATGGTATCAGAACAAAGGGATTCACCTTTACAGGATAGGAGGGGACAGAATAAGGTTATAAGGTGGTGTTTGGTATCCAGCTGTAAGGTATATTAAGGGCAATATTCCGGTGTTGGTTTGCAGATGATTGCACGCTCCTGCGAATAGTTATGCGCAGGAGCAGAATATAAATATTAACTGTGTTTACTGTACATTTGGTATGCGGCGGGAACCCAGAGGATACCACCTACAAGTGCACCTGGAACAGACATCGCCCACCTATTCAAACCAACCTATGACCTCTCCTGTACTGTAATTGACCATCCCTGTGTCCAATGGACAAAGAGATTACAGTATCCATTGTGTTAGGTTTTGGAATATTGTATAAAAGAGTCAGCTGCATGCCCGGCCAGACACAGACTCTGAAGGTCATCTACCTTGATGACTGAGGACCAGACTGGGAAGCGCAGGCGAAACCAAACACGTATGTACCATTGATTGTAGCCATTCTTCTATTGTATTGTATTGTATTGTATTGTATTGTTTATATTGTAACCCCCTGCAAGTAAAGAACCATTGGTGGGTTAGACCCCAACCTAGTTTTGAATTACAATTGGTGTCGTGTCCCATTTCCTTGCTAAGGTTTAAAGTGTATTTACAGCCACTCAGGCTGCTGCATTGTGCTAACAGCGTATAGGCCTGTGTACGCAAACTGTGTAGTCACTAAGCCCTTTCAGCGTACGTACGCAGAGTGCGTACACTGTACAATCTTGTGTATGTAAGGTTTGTGAACAATATAAGGGTGAAAGGTTAATTACATCGGTCGCAGCGGCTCTATATTAAAGTGTATCAAGTGTGTTTAAAGTATAAGCTTTTTAGTCCTGTAAGTAAACCGACGTTTACAGCCACCATATTATTACATGAATAGGACCACATTATACAAATAGCACTGCATTACACATATAGCACCACATTACACGTATAGCACCGCATTACATGTATAGCACTAAACGTATAGCGCTACATTACACAAATAGCGCCACATAACACGAACAGCACAATATTACATGTATAGCACCGCACTACACGTATAGCACCGCATTATATGACTAGCACCACATTACATACATAGCCACCGCATTACATACGTAGGCACCGCATTACATTCATAGACACTGCATAAATAGGCCCATCATCATGGACAGACATTGGGCAGCTATAGGGCTGAAGGACGTTGCATTAGAGATTGTCCCAGGGCTGCCTGTGAGTGCTGCCTGGTCAGCTGGCATCCTGAGAACATAGTACATCCTGCTCCTGTCCAGTCCCCAAACCATACACTGTGACCGGGGACGCCCTAACCCTTACACCATCATGATAATGCAAATAATGTAATTAAAAAGAACCTCTCTGCCGGGGCCCCTTCAGTGCTCATTCGCCGCTCTGGCAAGTTCAGTGAGAGTGCAGGAGCTGGGGTGGCAGCGGGTATAGTGAACCCGGCTCTGACCATCGCTTTGCTGCTGCTCCTGGGCTGGGCTCGTTGAAAAGACCTTTGGCTGGGGCCAGGGAGAGGATGCTGCTGGGCTGGTTAACTTTCTCAAGGTCCCCCATTGGTAGAAAAGCTTTGCCACTTTTCACAGCTAGCGGCACCTGGAAGTGCCCGCTAGCCTAACTTCCGGATTGCATTCCAATGAACCACAAGTACTGGAAGCAGTGTGAGCCAGCCCAGCCTGAGTGTGAATCAGCCTGGCTGAGGGGGATATGGAACCGCCCATCGGAATCTGTCATGGTGTCCTGGTGGGCCAATCCGCCCCTGGCAAAGCCTGACACACCACATTCCTGCTGATTTTCTGCCATACCTCCTGACCATCCCGCTTTTGGGAGGAGAGTGCCAGGAGTTTTCATGATTAGCAGCGGGGTGGAAAGCGTTGCAGGTGTCTCCACAGTGTGCTGTAAAAAAAATAATACTGTGTATGCTTATTATCCAACAAAACGTGTATTTCAAAGGTAATGTTTCGGGGACGTGCTCCCCTTCTTCAGACCAAACAAGAGGTGAACAACAAGTGCAATAAATGCCTATAACTTACCCTCAGACCTCCCCCACTGGCGTTGACCTCAGTCACGCCACCCGCAGCTCCGACTCCACACTTCCGGCTTCTCACAGCCGGCGGAAGGGACATTCCGGATTCTGGCTGCGTGTTCTTGGCAACGCTGCAAACAAAACAATGTGTGTGTAAAAACCGTACAGTGACACAATAACAATATACTACAACAAAATGTGTTATGCTTGTGACATGAAGAATGTAGCCTTTTCACAGGTCACTTATGAAATGAAGACTGGCAACATTAAAACCATTTAAAAACCCAGCACAGTCTATGTAAATGTGTGCAAGTGTATGAAAAGTGGTGTCGTAACACTTTAAAAAATATATAAGTATATTATTGTGATGACCCTGATGGCGGGAACATAATGTCATTATCACTACATATGGATTCATAAAATTAATATATAGCGTAAAACATCTGAATTAATAAAAAAAACATTACTATTCACTGTTATTTTAAGAGAACAGAAACTGTTTGGTCTGAAGAAGGGGAGCACATCCCCGAAATGTTACCTTTGAAATCATTCATGCCGTTTGTATCAAGGGGTCTATTATTCCCAGTGGATGGCATGGGAGAAAGACAGCCTGTTAAGGCAACGGGGGTGTCGTGATCTACAAGTGTATGTGTGTGTGTGTATGTAATTGTATATATATATATATATATATATATATATTATGTTTTATTTTTTTATGGGTTTTTTTTTTAAGAATGTCCACCTAGGAGGTGCGGACACATCCCATTTTGCCAAGGCAATTCCTTTATCCTGTTGTCAAGACCTCCACTGTTGAGTTATGATTTGGGTCTCCTGCTATCTTCAGCACATCCATCCCTATGATGGAGGAGCCCATTTGCCTTCTAATCCCCCAATACTCAAATGCTCCAACAGGTGATGTTTTATGGACTTCTGTCTGTTGAAAAAAAGTGGGATTTTATTAGAGATGTGCACCGGAAATTTTTCGGGTTTTGTGTTTTGGTTTTGGATTCGCTTCCGCGGCCGTGTTTTGGATTCGGACGCGTTTTGCCAAAACCTCCCTGAAAATTTTTTGTCGAATTCGGGTGTGTTTTGGATTCGGGTGGTTTTTTTACAAAAAACCCTCAAAAACAGCTTAAATCATAGAATTTGGGGGTCATTTTGATCCCATAGTATTATTAACCTCAATAACCATAATTTACACTCATTTTCAGTCTATTCTGAACACCTCACAATATTATTTTTAGTCCTAAAATTTGCACCGAGGTCGCTGGATGGCTAAGCTAAGCGACACAAGTGGCCGACACAAACACCTGGCCCATCTAGGAGTGGCACTGCAGTGTCAGGCAGGATGGCACTTCAAAAAAATAGTCCCCAAACAGCACATGATGCAAAGAAAAAAAGACGCACCAAGGTCGCTGTGTGACTAAGCTAAGCGACACAAGTGGCCGACACAAACACCTGGCCCATCTAGGAGTGGCACTGCAGTGTCAGACAGGATGGCACTTCAAAAAAATTGTCCCCAAACAGCACATGATGCAAAGAAAAAAAGAGGCGCACCAAGGTCGCTGTGTGACTAAGCTAAGCGACACAAGTGGCCGACACAAACACCTGGCCCATCTAGGAGTGGCACTGCAGTGTCAGACAGGATGGCACTTCAAAAAAATAGTCCCCAAACAGCACATGATGCAAAGAAAAAAAGAGACGCACCAAGGTCGCTGTGTGACTAAGCTAAGCGACCCAAGTGGCCGACACAAACACCTGGCCCATCTAGGAGTGGCACTGCAGTGTCAGACAGGATGGCACTTCAATAAAATAGTCCCCAAACAGCACATGATGCAAAGAAAAAAAGAGACGCACCAAGGTCGCTGTGTGACTAAGCTAAGCGACACAAGTGGCCGACACAAACACCTGGCCCATCTAGGAGTGGCACTGCAGTGTCAGACAGGATGGCACTTCAATAAAATAGTCCCCAAACAGCACATGATGCAAAGAAAAAAAGAGACGCACCAAGGTCGCTGTGTGACTAAGCTAAGCGACACAAGTGGCCGACACAAACACCTGGCCCATCTAGGAGTGGCACTGCAGTGTCAGACAGGATGGCACTTCAAAAAAATTGTCCCCAAACAGCACATGATGCAAAGAAAAAAAGAGGCGCACCAAGGTCGCTGTGTGACTAAGCTAAGCGACACAAGTGGCCGACACAAACACCTGGCCCATCTAGGAGTGGCACTGCAGTGTCAGACAGGATGGCACTTCAATAAAATAGTCCCCAAACAGCACATGATGCAAAGAAAAAAAGAGGTGCAATCAGGTCGCTGTGTGACTAAGCTAAGCGACCCAAGTGGCCGACACAAACACCTGGCCCATCTAGGAGTGGCACTGCAGTTTTCTAGTGGGAAGATGAGTGCTTCCATCCTCATGTGAATCTGAACCACTAGCCATGAACATAGGCCAAGGCCTCAGCCGTTCCTTGCCACTCCGTGTCGTAAATGGCATATTGGCAAGTTTACGCTTCTCATCAGACGCTTTTAATTTTGATTTTTGGGTCATTTAACTGAACTTTTGTTTTTTGGATTTTACATGCTCTCTACTATGACATTGGGCATCGGCCTTGGCAGACGACGTTGATGGCATTTCATCGTCTCGGCCATGACTAGTGGCAGCAGCTTCAGCACGAGGTGGAAGTGGATCTTGATCTTTCCCTATTTTAACCTCCACATTTTTGTTCTCCATTTTTTAATGTGTGAAATTATATGCCAGTATCAATAGCAATGACCTACTACTATATATACTGCGCACAACTGAAATGCACCACAGGTATGGATGGATAGTATACTTGACGACACAGAGGTAGGTAGAGCAGTGGCCTTCCGTACCGTACTGCTATATATTCTTGTGGTCACTGTCAGCAAACTGCAAAACTAAAATGCACCACAGGTATAGAATCTAGATGGATAGTATACTTGACGACACAGAGGTAGGTAGAGCAGTGGCCTTCCGTACCGTACTGCTATATATACTGGTGGTCACTGTCAGCAAACTGCAAAACTAAAATGCACCACAGGTATAGAATCTAGATGGATAGTATACTTGACGACACAGAGGTAGGTAGAGCAGTGGCCTTCCGTACCGTACTGCTATATATACTGGTGGTCACTGTCAGCAAACTGCAAAACTAAAATGCACCACAGGTATAGAATCTAGATGGATAGTATACTTGATGACACAGAGGTAGGTAGAGCAGTGGCCTTCCGTACCTTACTGCTATATATACTTGTCACTGTCAGCAAACTGCAAAACTAAAATGCACCACAGGTATAGAATCTAGATGGATAGTATACTTGATGACACAGAGGTAGGTAGAGCAGTGGTCTTCTGTACCGTACTGCTATATATACTGGTGGTCACTGTCAGCAAACTGCAAAACTAAATTGCACCACAGGTATAGAATCTAGATGGATAGTATACTTGACGACACAGAGGTAGGTAGAGTAGTGGCCTTCCGTACCGTACTGCTATATATACTGGTGGTCACTGTCAGCAAACTGCAAAACTAAAATGCACCACAGGTATAGAATCTAGATGGATAGTATACTTGACGACACAGAGGTAGGTAGAGCAGTGGCCTTCCGTACCGTACTGCTATATATACTGGTGGTCACTGTCAGAAAACTGCAAAACTAAAATGCACCACAGGTATAGAATCTAGATGGATAGTATACTTGATGACACAGAGGTAGGTAGAGCAGTGGCCTTCCGTACCGTACTGCTATATATACTTGTTGTCACTGTCAGCAAACTGCGAAACTAAAATACACCACAGGTATAGAATCTAGATGGATAGTATACTTGACGACACAGAGGTAGGTAGAGCAGTAGCCTTCCATACCGTACTGCTATATATACTGGTGGTCACTGTCAGCAAACTGCAAAACTAAAATACACCACAGGTATAGAATCTAGATGGATAGTATACTTAATGACGACACAGAGGTAGGTAGAGCAGTGGCCTTCCGTACCGTACTGCTATATATACTGGTGGTCACTGTCAGCAAACTGCAAAACTAAAATGCACCACAGGTATAGAATCTAGATGGATAGTATACTTGACGACACAGAGGTAGGTAGAGCAGTGGCCTTCCGTACCGTACTGCTATATATACTGGTGGTCACTGTCAGCAAACTGCAAAACTAAAATGCACCACAGGTATAGAATCTAGATGGATAGTATACTTGACGACACAGAGGTAGGTAGAGCAGTGGCCTTCCATACCGTACTGCTATATATACTGGTGGTCACTGTCAGCAAAACTCTGCACTGTACTCCTCCTTTATAATACTGCTGGTCCCCAGTCCCCACAATAAAGCAGTGTGAGCACAGATATATGCAGCACACTGAGCACAGATATGGAGCGTTTTTCAGGCAGACAACATATAATACTGGTGGTCACTGGTCAGCAAAACTCTGCACTGTACTCCTCCTATATAATACTGATGGTCCCCAGTCCCCACAATAAAGCATTGTGAGCACAGATATATGCAGCACACTGAGCACAGATATGGAGCGTTTTTCAGGCAGAGAACGGATTTAACTGGTGGTCACTGATCAGCAAAACTCTGCACTGTACTCCTCCTATATAATACAGCTGCTCCCCAGTCCCCACAATTAAGCAATAAGCACAAACGGAGAGGACGCCAGCCACGTCCTCTCCCAAACATTTCCAATGCACGAGTGAAAATGGCGGCGACGCGCGGCTCCTTATATAGAATCCGAATCTTGCGAGAATCCGACAGTGGGATGATGACGTTCGGGCGCGCTCGGATTAATCGAGCCATACGGGAGAATCCGAGTCTGCCTCGGACCCGTGTAAAATGGGTGAAGTTCGGGGGGGTTCGGTTTCCGAGGAACCGAACCCACTCATCACTAGATTTTATACTGACCTAGCAAAATAGATTACCTCAGATGTGCATTATTAAAGAAATTCAGAAAACATGACCTGTTTGAGAGTATTTGAAGATCTACAGTGTCAGGGTAGCAACTGATGTCAGGGGGAACAAGAGTATGGCAAATGCAGAATTACAGTCTTCGCTTTTCTGTCATATAAGGTGAGTCTACTGTGATTCAAGTGTTTTTCTTGTGGAGTGACTCTTGTGAAAACAAAGCACACAGTGCTGCTCTATATGCAGAAATGGGATCTGCAGAGTGCACTGATGACACCTGTTGTCTTCCACTAATCTTGCCCTAAAAACTATGTGAACGGCAAATTAGAATGTGTCACGCAATATTGGACTGTACAAGGAAAGGACTAGATAAATAGAATTTTATGGTCTGAAAATCTTTCTGACACTGAAGTATGAGCGAACGGTTAGTGCTGCCTCCAGAATCCTTTCAAAAGCTGGGTACACACTAGGAGATATATCGCTGTTCAAGCGAACTTCCAATATATCAGGAGCCCGTCTGTGGGAGTATAGACCCTGTATGTCTGTGAATGACTTTGCAGCACAGTTGATGGTCTTTATATCTAAAAATAAATATATCTGCACATCTGGCTGTGTGTTTGGGCAGGCCGACGGCCACCCATACTTTTGCTGTGGGGACCGACATCACAGCTGGACAGGCAATTCAAATGTGCAGCTGGACACATCAAGCGGACGATCGTTCAGTGTGTACACTGTATACTTACCTGAATTGGCCGTTCTGTCCACTATGTCTGTCTGGTATGCACCCAGCTTAGCACACTCTGAATATACATGGTTGTACCAGTTTTACTAAAGATGGCTATTTCACCTTAATTAGCCTGGATGAACTCTACAAACACATTCAGACGGTGGTTGACTGGAGGGTAGCTCTTGCATTTTTTGTTCCAAATTGCATGATTCTTGTAGAAGAGGTCATGATTGCCAGCTCTTCTTAATTAACTGGGTTCAGTGTAGTCTGCACATGCGTTTTATTTAAGATAAAGGTTTTAGGGGTCTATTCACAAAGCATTGAAAAGTGTAGAGAAGTGAGCCAGTGGAAAAGTTGCCCATGGCAACCAATCAGCTGCTACGTATAATTTTATAGAATGTATTTTTAGAAATGTTACCTCAGCACTGATTGGTTGCAATGGGCAACATCTCCACTGGCTCACTTCTCCATTCTTTTCACTGCTTCATAAATAGACTAGAGATGAGCGCCTGAAATTTTTCGGGTTTTGTGTTTTGGTTTTGGGTTCGGTTCCGCGGCCGTGTTTTGGGTTCGAACGCGTTTTGGCAAAACCTCACCGAATTTTTTTTGTCGGATTCGGGTGTGTTTTGGATTCGGGTGTTTTTTTCAAAAAACACTAAAAAACAGCTTAAATCATAGAATTTGGGGGTCATTTTGATCCCAAAGTATTATTAACCTCAAAAACCATAATTTACACTCATTTTCAGTCTATTCTGAATACCTCACACCTCACAATATTATTTTTAGTCCTAAAATTTGCACCGAGGTCGCTGTGTGAGTAAGATAAGCGACCCTAGTGGCCGACACAAACACCGGGCCCATCTAGGAGTGGCACTGCAGTGTCACGCAGGATGTCCCTTCCAAAAAACCCTCCCCAAACAGCACATGACGCAAAGAAAAAAAGAGGCGCAATGAGGTAGCTGTGTGAGTAAGATTAGCGACCCTAGTGGCCGACACAAACACCGGGCCCATCTAGGAGTGGCACTGCAGTGTCACGCAGGATGGCCCTTCCAAAAAACCCTCCCCAAACAGCACATGACGCAAAGAAAAAAAGAGGCGCAATGAGGTAGCTGTGTGAGTAAGATTAGCGACCCTAGTGGCCGACACAAACACCGGGCCCATCTAGGAGTGGCACTGCAGTGTCACGCAGGATGTCCCTTCCAAAAAACCCTCCCCAAACAGCACATGACGCAAAGAAAAAAAGAGGCGCAATGAGGTAGCTGTGTGAGTAAGATTAGCGACCCTAGTGGCCGACACAAACACCGGGCCCATCTAGGAGTGGCACTGCAGTGTCACGCAGGATGTCCCTTCCAAAAAACCCTCCCCAAACAGCACATGACGCAAAGAAAAAAAGAGGCGCAATGAGGTAGCTGACTGTGTGAGTAAGATTAGCGACCCTAGTGGCCGACACAAACACCGGGCCCATCTAGGAGTGGCACTGCAGTGTCACGCAGGATGTCCCTTCCAAAAAACCCTCCCCAATCAGCACATGATGCAAAGAAAAAGAAATGAAAAAAGAGGTGCAAGATGGAATTGTCCTTGGGCCCTCCCACCCACCCTTATGTTGTATAAACAAAACAGGACATGCACACTTTAACCAACCCATCATTTCAGTGACAGGGTCTGCCACACGACTGTGACTGATATGACGGGTTGGTTTGGACCCCCCCCAAAAAAGAAGCAATTAATCTCTCCTTGCACAAACTGGCTCTACAGAGGCAAGATGTCCACCTCATCTTCACCCTCCGATATATCACCGTGTACATCCCCCTCCTCACAGATTATCAATTCGTCCCCACTGGAATCCACCATCTCAGCTCCCTGTGTACTTTGTGGAGGCAATTGCTGCTGGTCAATGTCTCCGCGGAGGAATTGATTATAATTCATTTTAATGAACATCATCTTCTCCACATTTTCTGGATGTAACCTCGTACGCCGATTGCTGACAAGGTGAGCGGCGGCACTAAACACTCTTTCGGAGTACACACTTGTGGGAGGGCAACTTAGGTAGAATAAAGCCAGTTTGTGCAAGGGCCTCCAAATTGCCTCTTTTTCCTGCCAGTATAAGTACGGACTGTGTGACGTGCCTACTTGGATGCGGTCACTCATATAATCCTCCACCATTCTATCAATGTTGAGAGAATCATATGCAGTGACAGTAGACGACATGTCCGTAATCGTTGTCAGGTCCTTCAGTCCGGACCAGATGTCAGCATCAGCAGTCGCTCCAGACTGCCCTGCATCACCGCCAGCGGGTGGGCTCGGAATTCTGAGCCTTTTCCTCGCACCCCCAGTTGCGGGAGAATGTGAAGGAGGAGATGTTGACAGGTCGCGTTCCGCTTGACTTGACAATTTTGTCACCAGCAGGTCTTTCAACCCCAGCAGACTTGTGTCTGCCGGAAAGAGAGATCCAAGGTAGGCTTTAAATCTAGGATCGAGCACGGTGGCCAAAATGTAGTGCTCTGATTTCAACAGATTGACCACCCGTGAATCCTTGTTAAGCGAATTAAGGGCTGCATCCACAAGTCCCACATGCCTAGCGGAATCGCTCCCTTTTAGCTCCTTCTTCAATGCCTCCAGCTTCTTCTGCAAAAGCCTGATGAGGGGAATGACCTGACTCAGGCTGGCAGTGTCTGAACTGACTTCACGTGTGGCAAGTTCAAAGGGCATCAGAACCTTGCACAACGTTGAAATCATTCTCCACTGCACTTGAGACAGGTGCATTCCACCTCCTATATCGTGCTCAATTGTATAGGCTTGAATGGCCTTTTGCTGCTCCTCCAACCTCTGAAGCATATAGAGGGTTGAATTCCACCTCGTTACCACTTCTTGCTTCAGATGATGGCAGGGCAGGTTCAGTAGTTTTTGGTGGTGCTCCAGTCTTCTGTACGTGGTGCCTGTACGCCAAAAGTGTCCCGCAATTCTTCTGGCCACCGACAGCATCTCTTGCACGCCCCTGTCGTTTTTTAAAAAATTCTGCACCACCAAATTCAAGGTATGTGCAAAACATGGGACGTGCTGGAATTTGCCCATATTTAATGCACACACAATATTGCTGGCGTTGTCCGATGCCACAAATCCACAGGAGAGTCCAATTGGGGTAAGCCATTCCGCGATGATCTTCCTCAGTTGCCGTAAGAGGTTTTCAGCTGTGTGCGTATTCTGGAAAGCGGTGATACAAAGCGTAGCCTGCCTAGGAAAGAGTTGGCGTTTGCGAGATGCTGCTACTGGTGCCGCCGCTGCTGTTCTTGCGGCGGGAGTCCATACATCTACCCAGTGGGCTGTCACAGTCATATAGTCCTGACCCTGCCCTGCTCCACTTGTCCACATGTCCGTGGTTAAGTGGACATTGGGTACAACTGCATTTTTTAGGACACTGGTGAGTCTTTTTCTGACGTCCGTGTACATTCTCGGTATCGCCTGCCTAGAGAAGTGGAACCTAGATGGTATTTGGTAACGGGGGCACACTGCCTCAATAAATTGTCTAGTTCCCTGTGAACTAACGTCGGATACCGGACGCACGTCTAACACCAACATAGTTGTCAAGGCCTCAGTTATCTGCTTTGCAGTAGGATGACTGCTGTGATATTTCATCTTCCTCGCAAAGGACTGTTGAACAGTCAATTGCTTACTGGAAGTAGTACAAGTGGGCTTACGACTTCCCCTCTGGGATGACCATCGACTCCCAGCGGCAACAACAGCAGCGCCAGCAGCAGTAGGCGTTACACGCAAGGATGCATCGGAGGAATCCCAGGCAGGAGAGGACTCGTCAGAATTGCCAGTGACATGGCCTGCAGGACTATTGGCATTCCTGGGGAAGGAGGAAATTGACACTGAGGGAGTTGGTGGGGTGGTTTGCGTGAGCTTGGTTACAAGAGGAAGGGATTTACTGGTCAGTGGACTGCTTCCGCTGTCACCCAAAGTTTTTGAACTTGTCACTGACTTATTATGAATGCGCTGCAGGTGACGTATAAGGGAGGATGTTCCGAGGTGGTTAACGTCCTTACCCCTACTTATTACAGCTTGACAAAGGGAACACACGGCTTGACACCTGTTGTCCGCATTTCTGGTGAAATTCCTCCACACCGAAGAGCTGATTTTTTTGGTATTTTCACCTGGCATGTCAACGGCCATATTCCTCCCACGGACAACAGGTGTCTCCCCGGGTGCCTGACTTAAACAAACCACCTCACCATCAGAATCCTCCTGGTCAATTTCCTCCCCAGCGCCAGCAACACCCATATCCTCCTCATCCTGGTGTACTTCAACACTGACATCTTCAATCTGACTATCAGGAACTGGACTGCGGGTGCTCCTTCCAGCACTTGTAGGGGGCGTGCAAATGGTGGAAGGCGCATGCTCTTCACGTCCAGTGTTGGGAAGGTCAGGCATCGCAACCGACACAATTGGACTCTCCTTGTGGATTTGGGATTTCGAAGAATGCACAGTTCTTTGCTGTGCTGCTTTTGCCAGCTTGAGTCTTTTCATTTTTCTAGCGAGAGGCTGAGTGCTTCCATCCTCATGTGAAGCTGAACCACTAGCCATGAACATAGGCCAGGGCCTCAGCCGTTCCTTGCCACTCCGTGTGGTAAATGGCATATTGGCAAGTTTACGCTTCTCCTCCGACAATTTTATTTTAGGTTTTGGAGTCCTTTTTTTTCTGATATTTGGTGTTTTGGATTTGACATGCTCTGTACTATGACATTGGGCATCGGCCTTGGCAGACGACGTTGCTGGCATTTCATCGTCTCGGCCATGACTAGTGGCAGCAGCTTCAGCACGAGGTGGAAGTGGATCTTGATCTTTCCCTAATTTTGGAACCTCAACATTTTTGTTCTCCATATTTTAATAGGCACAACTAAAAGGCACCTCAGGTAAACAATGGAGATGGATACTAGTATACAATTATGGACTGCCTGCCGACTGCAGACACAGAGGTAGCCACAGCCGTGAACTACCGTACTGTACTGTGTCTGCAGCTAATATAGACTGGTTGATAAAGAGAAGATGTCTATGTAACTATGTATGTATAAAGAAGACTGAAAAAAATCCACGGTTAGGTGGTATACAATTATGGACGGACTGCCTGCCGAGTGCAGACACAGAGGTAGCCACAGCCGTGAACTACCGTACTGTACTGTGTCTGCAGCTAATATAGACTGGTTGATAAAGAGAAGATGTCTATGTAACTATGTATGTATAAAGAAGAATGAAAAAAAACCACGGTTAGGTGGTATACAATTATGGACGGACTGCCTGCCGAGTGCAGAGACACAGAGGTAGCCACAGCCGTGAACTACCGTACTGTGTCTGCTGCGACTGGATGATAAATGATATAAAAAATATATATATATCACTACTGCAGCCGGACAGGTATATATTATATATTATATAATGACGGACCTGCTGGACACTGTCTGTCAGCAGAATGAGTTTTATTTTTATAGAATAAAAAAAAAAAAAAACACACAAGTGAAGTCACACGACGAGTGTTTAACTTTTTCAGGCAATCACAATATAAGTATACTACTAACTATACTGGTGGTCAGTGTGGTCAGGTCACTGGTCAGTCACACTGGCAGTGGCACTCCTGCAGCAAAAGTGTGCACTGTTTAATTTTAATATAATATGTACTCCTGGCTCCTGCTATAACCTATAACTGGCACTGCAGTAGTGCTCCCCAGTCTCCCCCACAATTATAAGCTGTGTGAGCTGAGCAGTCAGACAGATATATAATATATATAGATGATGCAGCACACTGGCCTGAGCCTGAGCAGTGCACACAGATATGGTATGTGACTGACTGAGTCACTGTGTGTATCGCTTTTTTCAGGCAGAGAACGGATATATTAAATAAACTGCACTGTGTGTCTGGTGGTCACTCACTATATAATATATTATGTACTCCTGGCTCCTGCTATAACCTATAACTGGCACTGCAGTAGTGCTCCCCAGTCTCCCCCACAATTATAAGCTGTGTGAGCTGAGCAGTCAGACAGATATATATAATATTATATATAGATAATAGATGATGCAGCACACTGGCCTGAGCCTGAGCAGTGCACACAGATATGGTATGTGACTGACTGAGTCACTGTGTGTATCGCTTTTTTCAGGCAGAGAACGGATATATTAAATAAACTGCACTGTGTGTCTGGTGGTCACTCACTATATAATATATTATGTACTCCTGGCTCCTGCTATAACCTATAACTGGCACTGCAGTAGTGCTCCCCAGTCTCCCCCACAATTATAAGCTGTGTGAGCTGAGCAGTCAGACAGATATATATAATATTATATATAGATAATAGATGATGCAGCACACTGGCCTGAGCCTGAGCAGTGCACACAGATATGGTATGTGACTCACTGAGTCACTGTGTGTATCGCTTTTTTCAGGCAGAGAACGGATATATTAAATAAACTGCACTGTGTGTCTGGTGGTCACTCACTATATAATATATTATGTACTCCTGGCTCCTGCTATAACCTATAACTGGCACTGCAGTAGTGCTCCCCAGTCTCCCCCACAATTATAAGCTGTGTGAGCTGAGCAGTCAGACAGATATATATAATATTATATATAGATAATAGATGATGCAGCACACTGGCCTGAGCCTGAGCAGTGCACACAGATATGGTATGTGACTGAGTCACTGTGTGCTGTGTATCGCTTTTTTCAGGCAGAGAACGGATTATAAAGTAAACTGCACTGTCCTCACTAGTAAACTCTCTCCACTCAGTCTCTACACTTCTACAGTAACAGTACTCCTCCTAGTCAGCTCCAGTAAATCTCTCTCAGTCTCTTATAATCTAAATGGAGAGGACGCCAGCCACGTCCTCTCCCTATCAATCTCAATGCACGTGTGAAAATGGCGGCGACGCGCGGCTCCTTATATAGAATCCGAGTCTCGCGATAGAATCCGAGCCTCGCGAGAATCCGACAGCGTCATGATGACGTTCGGGCGCGCTCGGGTTAACCGAGCAAGGCGGGAAGATCCGAGTCGCTCGGACCCGTGAAAAAAAACATGAAGTTCTGGCGGGTTCGGATTCAGAGAAACCGAACCCGCTCATCTCTAAAATAGACCCCTACATATTGTTGTTTTTTTCTAGTCTAGATTAACTGTGATGTACAAATAAATTCATTTGAGCAACTACCATCCTGTGTATCACTGTTCTGAGAGGAATAAACAGCATCAGTAGCTGGAGGGTATGCTGATCCTAGTAGTGTCATATTGGAAGAACTTGGGGTACCTCCAGATGAGCTGGCTCTCAGTTTAGAAATACATAAATGTATGAGCCAAAGTAGGTGCTATTATAATGTTGCTAGCTCCCCCATCCCAAATGCAAATACTTTGCCATATAACAAACTCAAAGGGTAAAAAAAAAAAATACTCTTGCAGCATCTCCCAATAAGCAAACAGGAAGCAGTTTTACCAGCCTTGCCCCTCTGACTTCGCAAACATCAATCTGCTCCAGCGTTCTAATGAACCACACATGCAGTCTGTTGGTTTGTGGGTGGCATATAGCAGTACAGATCTGTCTCCCTGCAAATGTTTCCCCGGCAAAGGACCAGTTCACTTGAACTGCATTTCCTGACTACCTCTGATTTCATTGGGAAAGCCTACTCTACTCAGTACTTCTCTCGGTTTGAGTTGTAGCCTCAAGGTATACAGTAGTGTGGAATAACCCACCATTACAAGATTGAACGCTTTTTCTACTGAGAAAATCTATAAGCCCTGTGATCCATGCAGTTTGAACCTAGCTACAAGTTTAAGCATAGAAAAAAATATATATATACTGTATATCTATTGATTGTACTGGTTGGTGCGCTTTACCCTAGTACACTTTGTTCATGTGCATCTATAAGCTCTGTAATCCACGCAGTGTGGCAATGTTTCATAGATGTGCTATAAACTGCCATGTGTTTATGCCGCTGCTCTGTCACTTGGTAATCAGCCAGCTCGCTGCAGCCTTTGGTCTATATTGGTGAAAACAATATTGTGAGCTGTGAGGTGGTTAAAATTGACTGAAAATGAAGGTTATTGAGGTTATTAATACTCTAGGGGGTAAATTTACTAAGATTCGTATTTTCCAGAATCATGTCCAAGTTCAATCACGAATGACATCGACAGTGTAAAATTGCAACTTTTTGAATTGATTACGACTAATTTACTAAGCTGTCGTATTCGTGTTTTTCGTTTCTTCCGATGTCGATGTCATTCGTGCTTTTCTGCTGTAGATTGCGGCCGCGTTTGCTGTTTCGCGGCCGCGTTTATGTGTTTTTTTTACGACTGCGTCACATGTCTGTTACGGCAGTGATTTAGAAATTGCTGCCGCGTTTTTAGTCCTAAGTTTCGTTTTCGTCACGCGGCCGTGATTGGTTGTATTCGTGAAGGAGGAGTGTCTGTGCATATTACTATAAAACCGCCCCAAACACACCGCACCTCGTGGGTTTAGCTAGTGGAGAGGAGAGAGGAAGGTGTATTTGGAGTTGGTGAGTTTGGTGGAGTTTTTGGTGGATTTGGAGAGTAGTTTGGTGATTGTTGAGTGCTGTACTGTGTGTGTAAGTAGTCTTGTCATATTTGTAGTATTGTTTTTTCACAGTTTGTCTACTTTTTTGTCCTTGTTTTTTTTTTACAGTCTTTTGTCATTGTTTGTGAGTGAGTGAGTGAGTGAGTGAGTGAGTGAGTGAGTGAGTGAGCGTGTGTGTTGGCTGTGTGGTGTGTAGTAGTAGGAGTAGTGGAGGAGTGTGTTTTGTGTTTTGATTTTTCAGTGTTTTTTGTCGTTTGTCATGTCAGACTCAGAGGTCAGTGTGGTGGCGGAGGTTAGTGAGGTGGAGGCTGGTAGTGAGGTGGAGGCTGGTAGTGAGGTGGAGGCTGGTAGTGAGGTGGAGGCTGTTAGTGAGGTGGAGGGGGGTAGTGAGAGGGAGGAGGTTAGTGAGGAGGAGGAGGAGGGGGTGCCTGTTGCTGTATTTTCCAGTGATAGTGATGGTGTTGTGGCTCCGCAGCCACGCACCACTACCAAGACTGGCAGGAATATTAAGTTCAGCTATGCTGAAAACATGGCTTTGGTGCGTGAGCTGATGAAGCACCATCGCCAATTGTTTGGTCAGGATGCTGGCAAGGTGTCCTCCCGCAGGAAGTCTGTCCTGTGGGGGCAAGTAATACTTGCCGTGAATAGTGAGGGTGTGGTGAGGCGGACTGAGGACACGTGCCGCAAGAGGTTTTATGATATAAAGCGGCGTGTCAAGGCCAAGATTGCCAAAGAGTCCAAATCTGCACGAAAAAACGGAGGTGGCCCCCCTTTCCGGGCCACCTATCGGGACTGGGAGGAGCCTGTGCGGGCATTGATTCCTGCCGAAGTGGTGTCTGCTACTCATGTCCGGGATTCGGACCGACCCACGCAGGATGGTAAGTTTGATTTGTTAGATTTTTATTTAAATGTCCTCTAAATGTTGTAAATGTCATTTTTAAAGGGTAAAGGATGCATAAATTGTGTTTCACATATTTCAGGCCTATGCACCCTTAAGGTGTGTTTGTGTTTCGAATTTGCTTTTTTCACCTTGCATTGGCTGTTTGGTAAATTTAATATTGCGCAAAAACATGTGCAATGGCTGCTGTTTTTTTATTTTTTATAAAATATTTTTTGCAATATTGCTTGGACATCTGTGTTGTATGCTTATTTTAAAAATATTTTTTGATTTATTTACTTCTGAAAAACGGTGCAATTATTCCAATATTACATTTTTAAAACATTTGCAAGTAGTCAATCTCTGCAATATCTGAGGCATAATTCTCAAATGTAACAGATTTATTGTGTGCAACATCATGTACATTTGGATATACAACACAAAATAATGAAGCTTGAAGCTCTTAATCAGAAATTATTTGTTTATCCAATACCTAATAGATGGTTACAGTACACTAAGGCTTTGCAGTTATAATTTTTACACAAAGCATGGTAATAATGTTTGGTCCACTTTTTCAACAGTCCCACAGACCAGCCGGCCAGACAGGCCTCAGACAAGTCAGGATGAGGCTGGGATTGCAGGTAAGACTTCACTGTAGTCACATATTCTGAAAACACATAGAAGTACAAAATATTAATGTTTATATTTTCACATAGGTTCTGCTTCTGGAAGCCGACCTCCTGTAAGGCGCCCATCACAGGGCTCGGGCCACTTACCCAGGAGGCCAAGTAAGACACGGCGTCTTGGCACGGAATCTGCGGCTCCATCATCCCCACCCAGGCGACGCATTTCGGCAGTGTCACCCCAGCCACCACTGGCACTATTGGCGAGTTCGCAGAGTGATGAGCCCCGATCACCTCAGTTATCTGGTGAGTAAAAACAGAAATTAAACACATAGGCAATAATATACACAGTACAGTTAATATGTTGTTAGTTGGTTTTGAGATTACATGTTTTCCAGAACAAGCAATGTGATGTTACGTCTTCAATTGCTAAAGGTGAAAATGTTTTTTTTTAAAAGGTCTTAGTGGATGATCTCGCCAACATCATTTTTAATAAATAACAGACATTTGTTTAAAATTTGGCCACACACGTGCACATTAAAATAAAATACCAATAAAATTCCCAAACAAAAACAGCATCCACAACATTATATTGTTCACACATCTCCCCTGTCCAGTATGTAGATGGCTTACTTGCTCCGCTCATCTGGACTATCCAGGTAAGTAGTCTATATCGTGGTCAGGGGAGGTGATATAACACTGTAATGCTGTGGAGGGGAGGTAGTTAGGTGTGGATTATGCAAATCTGTCTATGTGGCCGCCTGTGTTGGTATATATGTTTTTGAACAAAAAAAACATTATAAGTTTTGAAAAACAACGCCAACAACTATACAAATGGAGTATTATGAATGTAGTAATGTGTAGAAGTAGCCTTTAAACAAATTGACAAATAAACATTGCATGTTGGCCACCCCATACAGAGCCCAGCTTGATGGCCGACGTGGACCAGCAGGGACAAGACCAACAGGCAACCATCACACTGCAACTTACACCTGTTGACCCAAGCCAGCCAATACAGCTGCAGGATATCCCCCAAGCCTCCATCAGTCCACAACTGGCACAAGCTCCGCCCCCAACCCAAATACCAGATGACTTTTGGGCCAGTTGGACAAGCCAACAGGCCCAAAGCAATGCCAGCCTGACCGCACATACACAACACCTTGCCAGTCTGCCCCATCATCTACCGCGCATTAGTCGCAACTCGGGCAGACTGATTGTACAAGTAGGGCGAATGGCAACCTCAATGGAGCAAATAAGGGCTGACAACAGCCAAATGCTTGCTCATTTAACGCGCATCATAGATGAGCAACAGCGCCATCAGCAGGCACTCGTTCAGCTCATTCAGCACAACCTGGTTGTGAATGAGTCCTTATCCCGGATTGTAGCCAGCCACACTGCAACCAACACTCAACTGATTGCAAGCATTAATAATTTGAGCAGCAATATTACATTGATGGGAGCTCACCAAGTAACCTCCAGCTCGGGGACCACGACCCCTATCCAAACGCCAGTAACCTCCCCTGTTCGGCGTTCCTCCAGAGCACGTGCCAGTGAGCCAGCACAAAGCACAGCACCCAGCACACACAAGCGGAAAAAATAACCCCAATGTGATTTGCAAAATAAAAATTTGTATTTGACAAACACACAACTTCCTGTGTCCATCTCAAACATTGTCGAAGCTGCTCTGTATGTATGTATGTTTTTCATGGGTAATGACTGAAAATGTATTTTTAGCATAAACTAAGTACAATGTACACACCACTATAAACAACAAACAGTAAGTTACAAAACACACAATAGAAAGTAGTGCAAAGTGTTTAGTCAAGGATAATTACAGCCTACTAAAACTGACCTGAAAAATAGCGCAGGATCACTTCTTGCCGTACCTGCCTCCCTACATATGTACTCACACTGTCACCAGATGGGTCTAACTCCTCTGCTTGCTGACTGCTTTCTCCCTCATCATGTGCCAGATGTTGGTTTAAACACAGATTATGGAGAAAACAGCAGCAGAACACAATTCTAGTCACCTTTGAGGGACTATACAACAAAAGGCCTGCAGATTTATCCAGACACCGAAACCGTGACTTCAGCACACCAAAACATCTTTCTATCACATTCCGCGTAGCCTTATGTGCATGATTGTAACTGTGTTCAGCAGGAGAATCAGGTTGGGAAAATGGAGTAAGGAGCCAAGAGTAGCAGCCGTAACCCCCATCACCTGAAAAACAGATATAGTCAACATTAGTACATATGTTAGATTATTCTTTCACCTAATCAAAACTCGAGTTTGTGGTTAAAAAACATACACACAAAACATTTTAAACATACCCAACAGCCAGCCATCAGGCATTTGTCCGTCCTCAAATTTATCGAAGAGCGATGACTGACTGAGGATGAAGGAGTCATGGCAGCCACCAGGGTAACCTGCAACAACACTCATAATTTTTATGTTTGCATCACAGACCACCTGGACATTAGTTGATTGTGCCAGATGCCTATTAGTATATATATATTGGCGGCCCTTAGGTGATCTCAGCTGAACGTGTGTGCAATCTATGGCCCCCAGCACATTGGGCATGCCAGCAAGCTCATAGAAAGCTACCCTGACAGCACTCCACTCCGACTCCTCGGTAGGTAAGCAGATTGAGGCATTAATGTGTGGCTCCAACACATCCAAAACCTGAGTGGACATTAAACAAGCTAAGGTGAGTGTCATGTTAGGTATTCTCTACAATACTGTGTTGTTTGTACTTACAGAAGCAACACTTAGACATAACCGCCTATGTATTTTTAGACTCACCTGATTCAAATATCTGGAAAAGGTGGGCTGTGAGATACCAATGACGTCGCCTGCCACAGCCTGGAAGCTCCCAGTAGCCATAAAGTGTAACACAGCCAGGAGTTTGTGTAGGCCTGAGACAGAGCGAGAGCGTGCTGTCTCAGGGTCTATGCCCAGTTTGACAAGGTCATACAGGTGGAAAATGTTGGTTCTATTTAGGCGGAACATCTGTATGACCCTATCATCGGACAATGCATTTAAGTTTAAACGCCCTCTAAAAAAACGAGGCTGGCGCAGCCTCCGCGGTACCTGGACAACCTGTTGACCATGTTCACTTACCTGGGCCTGATTCCTGGAAGCCTCATGGAGCAGTCTAAGGTATCCCACAGCAAACCAAAAATCATTGGCACACACCACAGCCGCCATTTCAGAGTGAGAGAAGTTCAAAATGTGCCTGGAACACTTTTATAGGGCCAAACATTCAGGTGTGAGTAATGGATAATTGAGTACACATGTAAACACGCTTTTCAAATGCTGGCGCGTTTTTTTTTAGGAAAAAAATACGATGTGTAATTTTTCGCGGCCGCGAATGCATTTTCACGGCAGCAATTACAATTACGAATAGATAGTAAATGACCGAGATTCATATCTAAACAGGCGTAATTTGACCGATGGTGTATTCATTCGTAATTTTTTACTTGGACTTGCAAAAAATTACGAATGCCCTCATCTCTGCCGTGATTAGTGTTTAGTAAATTACCGAGATGACACTTTGCTGAAAAAACGGCATCTCGGTCAAAATCGGGAGCTTAGTAAATTTACCCCTAGGGCAGGGGTTTCAAACTTGTGGAGCGCATGCGGCCCCTACCACATCCTTTTGCGACCTGTGGTCAGGGTACCTTATGCAGCCACGATGGCAGGGGTTAACTTGGGGCGGAACTACATCCCCAGCGTTCCGCCTCTGTCTACCCACGATGACGTTGCCTCAGCATCTGCACCACCCACCGGCACCCACGAGTGATGGCCAACAGCGGTGTGAAGCAGCTATTAAGGAGCCGCTAAGCCACCCACAAACCAACAGACTGCATGTGTGGTTCATTAGAACGCTGGAGCAGATTGATGTTTGCGAAGTCAGAGGGGCAAGGCTGGTAAAACTGCTTCCTGTTTGCTTATTGGGAGATGCTGCAAGAGTATTTTGTTTTTCTACCCTTGAGTTTTGAGTCTCTAGGGCATGCTGCACAGGGGATGGGGGTGCTAAGAAGGAACTATGTGTATCAGGCGCTATACTCAGGGACAGTATGTGTAACTGGCAGTAAAGTGGAAGACATTATGGGCGGGATGTACTAAGCGGAAAATGCGGTAAACCCCCTGTTTACCGCATTTTCCTGATGTACTATCCCCCGGCCGCCAGGTCAGCATCGCGGCGGGGTTCGCCAGCTTTAGCTGGCGATAGTCTATAGAAGCCTATGGGCTACTCTCCGCGGCGCTGTGTGAGGGATCCGATCGGATCCCTCCCAGCATGCCCTGCGGCCGCCCCCGTCACCCCGCGCATGCGCAGACTGACTTCTGGGGCCGAATCCCGGAAGTCAGGCTGCCGCTGTGCATCGCGGAGGACAGCTCTTATCGGAAGAGCTGTCCTCCGCAATGCTGATCGCATATGTTAGTACATATGCGATCAGCATCGTGGCGCAGGGCGGCGATGGGCGGCGATGTACATTAGTACATCCCGCCCATTATGTGTAACTGGCACTATACTGGGGAACATGTGTAACTTGCACTATACTGGGAGACGGTATGTGTAACTGGCACTATACTAGAGGCCATCATGTGTAACTGGCACTATACCTGGGGACATTATGTGTAACTGGCATTATACTGGGGACATTATTTTTATGTGTAACTATAGTGGGGGCAAAAAAATAAAAATATTCTAAAATACAATTATCCAAAATTATTCTGATCCCAATCATTTTGGACAAGGGAAATGGTCTGGCATACATCTCTACTTATAATTTAAGTTATTTTTCTATTTGTGTAGCCTCCATGTTGATTTCTACATACAGATAAGACAGAGTTTAGTTTGCAGGGAATGATACAGCATGGTATGGATTAGGTTGGCAATCATCATCTCATGTCTGTTTTCTCATTTGTTTAACAGACTGGTTTGGAGCTCATCTGCAGTTCCTGCATATCAGCTGGGAGCTGACATTTTTTTCCAAGAGTAGAAAGTATGCAACTTATCCTACACCAGTCCTGCCTTTCAGGATACTAGCATGTAGTCTAAATTTCTGTCTTCTGTTGTGAGCCCTGCTATGAATAGTTGTGTCTACTCGGCTGTTGGAATGGAGTGTGCATTTGGATGTAGAAATATGTTATCAAAAGCAATGCCAATGATGAGGATATAGGTACAGTGATCCAATTGATGTCTGGGGAGGCCGGCATGTCTCTTGCCAGAAGTGGTGCAGTCCATTAGAAAATGTCAGTCTTGGGCAGGGTTGAGAAGAGTACCCTCATATTTGCTGTAGTCCAGGGATACTCTCCTCTCTACAGCTAAAACTTGGAATAGTCAGTTTCGGATGGAATTAACCTGCAAATTACAAAAAATGTATTTGACTCGTACTCATAGTTTTTATGCTGATGTCTCCATTAAGGTTGTGGTATATTTTGTTGACATTCATAATGTTAAAAAGGTTGTAATGTTGACCACGTTGTCATTCATCCTGTTGACAAAACGTCCCTTGTCTAGTAGTGACATACTGGTCGCGGCACCAGTGATGTCTTCCAAGATCAGTGGTCAGCTGATGAGGACTTCCAGTGGATCCAGCTGTGCTTCCACCAGTATTACTAACCCTAACCTTTCCCCTAGTGCCTAATTTTTACCCTTCACCTAGTGCCTAAAGCTGGATACACACAGAGTGAACAAATGATATACAACATTGATCAGACCTATCATGCAGGCCCTGTAGCACAGCTGATGCCCAATATATCTGCAGATATTTTGGGGGGGGGGGGGGATTTTGGACTGCACACCCTAATTTTAAACATAGTACGAGGTGCTATCATGCTTGTAGTTCACCACAGAAAAAAGAAAATGCAGGTGCACACTCTATAGTACTAAGCACTGCTAATCAGAATAATTATAATAAACTCTGCAATCTAACATTGAGGTGCTTAGCATTATATTTGCCCAAAAATATGGGTCCACCAACTGCGACCAAGTGACCTTATTTGGTGGGTCCCTAACACTAAGGTTCAAGTCTAGGGCACAGGACCCCAAAGTCAGCACAGTTAATGTGTTAGTAAGTGTTACATAAATGAGAAGCAAAAGCTATGTGTTTATTGTGTTACTTAACACTAACACTTTAAGTTCCCACTAGTGTGATGCCTTGGGGCAGTTGCCCTGTGCTGGCTTTGGAGATCCTGTGCCCTGAACTTTTACCTTAGTGTTAGGGACCCACCAGATGAAGTAATCTCGTTGCAGTTAGTGGGCCCATACTTTTGGCCAAAAATAATACTAAGTACCGCAATTTTGTTCTATGTAAGATTACAGAGTTTATTATAATTATTCTGAAAGGCAGTGCTTAGTACTATAGAGTGTGTCTCTGCATTTTCTTTTTTTTTCTGCATATCTGCAGATATATCAGCACATCTGACTGTGTGTACGGGCGGTTTGCCAAATGCCTGTTCACTTGTTGCAGGGGGAACAGTATGGGATCCCGACCGTCATATTGACTTACATATCAGTAAGTCTGTATACTCAGGGCCGTCTTTTCGTATGGGCTCAATGGGCTCTTGCCCAAGGGCCCCAAGAGAATAAGGGCCCTAGGCTGATAGCTGAGGGTCCCCTCTTTCCAGGGGTACCAGATTTTTGAAAATTGGCCCTGGGGAACCGGAGATATCCGACTTGAAAGCAGTGGTCCCCATCCAAGCCTGTTAATTGCTTTTCCCAGCCAGATATTTCGGGTTCTGTCTGACTTTGGGTATTTCTAAGGGTATAAGCCAAAAGCTGGGACTCTCCCCTTTTAGTGGAGACTGGCAGTGTGTCTCTACTATGCCCAGTACCAGAGATATCAGTCTTCAAGCAGCTGGTCATTGCTCCAGCTCCACATGCCTAATATGCAGTTTTAGATTTTCGTTGGTGAATTGCTCTGGCTCCAGAACTCTGATCCCCAAGTCCCCAGAATCTTCTGAAAGTTGGGACTCTATAGTATTTTATCCCATTCAAAGCTAAGAAATATATTTTCAGGAACTTGAGATATCTGCAGTCAAGCAAGCTGCCCTCCCACCGGAAAATGATAAATATTAAGCCCACTCCACTATACACCCTCCCCTACGTATTAAACACCCCCTACCACCCTGGAAGTCATGTACCAGGGCTTCTTCATTCAGCCCAATGCCCCCTTCTACAGTTTAGCCCCATCTGTGCAGTAAAGGAGTAATTAGCAGAAATCACTGCTTCAGGTCCTACATGCTGAGCGGAAAATAGAACACCCCCTACTGTCCGCGGGACATCAAAGCTGCTGCTGATAGCTCCTCCCACCGCTACCGCTGGAGCATGGGTAGGGGGCCCAGTGCATTGCTGTGCCCAGGGGCCTACACTGCTGTTAAGACGGCTCTGTGTATACTTACCTGAATCGGTGGATTTGCTGTCAAGTCACTCTAGTGAGTATCCAGCTTTATCCTAACCTCCACTACTGGCCCATGCATTTACATGTCGACATTCAGCACATGTTCAATTCAGACATTGCAAATGTTGACATTTTGACTACATCCCCTCCATTAAGTGTTTACATTCTGTAAACGTATCCAATAAAGGATACAACCAGGATACAGCTATTTTGTCTTATTAAAAATTTGGCTTGGAGTTTCATTTTGACAGATACCTCTAGGGAAGAAAAAGCTGAAGAAATGTTGAAATACTAATTCAAGTGAATTTCTGCCAGATAAAACCTTCACCTTTCCTTCTTGTAAGTATTTGATGGTCCTGAAGATAAAATATCTTTATGTCATGGCCAAGTGATGGTAGTGGTTTACAATAGATGTAATGATCAAAATGCACATGTGATAATGTACTTACCAGTTGTTATTCAAATATCAGCAAGTAAAGACTGCGTAGGTCATGTAATATGGCCGTAGCAGCATAAACTCACCGGCTGGGCCTGCTGCACGCCTCTTAATGCATCACTCTGGCACGGAAGGGGTTACAGTTTTTGTGGGAGTAACGTAAGGAAAACTGCCTGGATTATGATTGGCTAGATTCTGTATAGGGGCTGGTCTGACATACATATAGTCTTCAGACCTAGGCACATCCTGCCTCTTCCAGTTTTTTCCGTGGAACTGTTGAGTACAGCTGATTTAACAGTGTTTTATTGCTGCATATTATTTCTGTGTTCCTCTCATCTTTCTCTCTGCTCTCCTTATCTATACTTCTCTCTGTATCTTCTACTAAACTCTACTCCTGTTCTACCTCCTTCTCCCGTACTTTCTCCATTCTCCTTTCTTACCTAAATGTATTTGTGCTTATGGGCCCTTCCTGCTCGGCTGCTGGACTCCTCGAGCGAGGCCCGGCTGAGCTGGAGCGGGCTTGCGGTGCCTGGAGCGGGGGTTCCCTGGCGTCCGCTGCCGTGCTCGCCCGCCCGCCCGCGCTCCCTCCCGGCCACAGTCTCTGTCTCGGTCCCCACCGCTGGCTTCGGCGTTGGCGGCTGGGGACGTGCCGGGAGTTCGTGGGCGGCTGCAGCAGGCTGCTGGGGACGGCTGGGAACGTCCCTGCACCCGCTGGTCGTCACGCAGGGTGGGTGCGCCAGGCCTGTATGGCCGGTACAGCGCTCCCGCCCTGCAGCACACACAACAAACTAAAAAATAACACGGGGGGGGTAGTCCATATACCACTCTTGCCGGAGGGAGGGGGGCAGCCCACATATCACTCCCGCTGGGGGGGGAGCCCACATATCACTCCCGCCGGGGGGGGGGGCAGCCCACATATCACTCCCACCGGGGGGGGGGGGGGGGGGGCAGCCCACATATCACTCCCGCCCACATGAGGCTCAGGGGAAGTTTTTACCTCGGGCAGGGGGGGGGGGGGTGCGCGCGGCTGCAGTTGTTATTCAAATATCAGCAAGTAAATTGATATTATCATTACTATGTCTGTACAGTTTGTATGTTCTACCATAAAGATTACCGTTCTAGCCCATACCAACAAAGCTAACATAAAAACAGTTTTAAATATGATAAGCAGCTAAAAAAAGATGTTTTCTATTCTGGGGCAAAACTTCTGCCTGTCATAATTTGGCAATGAAGTGTACTACTCAGATAGGTATCTTGGCTTTTAAATTGTCATCATGCCCTATGTTTTGTAGTTAGGTGGTTAAAGATGTACAGGAGTTAAGAGAGAGTTTAAAATCAATCCTGCAGGATTTTTACATTCACAGTAAATGCTTATTGTTAGTTGAGGTCAGATTGAATTCTAGGCAAAAACAGAGTGTGACTCATCTTCCACTGTCTTGCAGATGGGTTTCAACTTAAGCTGCATTGAGTGCTGGCTGGCACCAGACGCACATTTCCATTTTATACTTTTTATCCTACAATGGGAGCTTCAGAGCTGTCACTATCATAGACGCTGCTGCTGGTTTGTTGTCACGCAGGATAGCAACTGCATCATGCCGGCTTCCATGTTACATAATGATTTGTGTGCTATAAGAGAACGCACTGATCATGGTAGTAGCCCAAAATTAGAATAAATAAACAAAAACATTTACCTTTTCTATTCTCCCATAACCGTATTCTATAGGAATTATGGGGGTAATTCAGAGTTGATCACAGCAGCAAATTTGTTAGCAGTTGGGCTAAACCATGTGCATTGCTTTTGGGGGGCAGATATAACATGTGCAGAGAGAGTTAGATTTTGATGGGATGTGTTCAAACTGAAATCTAAATTGCAGTGTAAAAATAAAGCAGCCAGTATTTACCCTGCACAGAAACAATATAACCCACCCAAATCTAACTCTCTCTGCACGTTATATCTGCCCCCCCCCCCCCCCCCCTGCAGAGCATATGGTTTTGCCCAACTGCTAACAAATTTGCTGCTGCGATCAACTCTTATGTACAAAATGGGGGTGATTCCGTGTTGATCGTATCTGTGCTAAATTTAGCACAGCTACAATCAGGAACACAGAAATGCTTGGGGGGCGGGGGCGCCCCACATGTCAGTCCCTGCCCTGTCGCTGAAGTACAAAAGCATTACAATGCTTTTGTACTTCAGGAGTAGCTCCCGGCCAGTGCAGCTTTTGCGCACTGGCCGGTAGCTACTCATCGTGCCCGGCTCGCAGCGGCTGCGTGTGCCCCCTGCGCGGCCCGCCCCCCGCTCGGCCCAGCCACGCCTGCATTGTCCAGACTGCGCCCTCAAAACGGTGGGCAAACGCTGCCGTGCCGCCCCCTCCTGCCCAGCGACCAGCTGTCATCCATGCGCCGGGGCACTGCAGCGGCGGCGCAGTTCTGACCTGATTGCTGCGCTGTGATAAACTGCAGCGAGCGATCAGGTCAGAATGACCCCCTATGCTTTTTTCTATAGCAAGCCGTGCCATAACCTTTTTAATAGTGTAGCTAATTATTTGCTGTAATAATTCTATCTGAGAAACTGCGCTATATAAGAAACTGTTAATAAATAAGGTATGTGTGGGTGTATGTGTGGGTGTATGTGTGTGTGTATGTATCTATCTATATATATATATATATATATATATATATATATACACAAAAGAATGGAAATGGATCGGCACTCCGTTTTCAATGTTGAAAAGTGCGCTGGTGCCCTCTCAGCAACAATGGTTAAACAAACAGAGAAGAATAGGCGGCACTCAGCGTCTTGAGCAAAAATAGAAAAGTGTATTTAAAACACCATCATAAACCAACGTTTCGGGACACGCAGGTCCCTTTGTCAAGGTGTACAGCAATAGGTGAGAAGTGACAACATACCTTTATAGCAGAAGAAGCCCCAGAGTGACTGTGTGAAGTGCGGCGTCCGTCCACGAGGTCCGGCGCAAGCTGCTGACGTCATCGGCGGGCGGGTGCCCGTTGTCATGGAAACCATGTACACTGTTAAGCCGCTGCCGAAAGAATGTGACAGGAGTGGTGACTGTCAGTGAAGTACTACCACCGCTGTGTTTGCAAATAACTAGCGTAGCTAAAGTGGTTGACTGGTGCATATTAAACCACAGATTTGTGGAGCTGTTTACAGGGCTCTGTCTGTACGTTTAAAGAGCCACAGCTGGGCACAATAACAATAATACTGTACCTCTTGTTTCAGTAAATAAACAATGTTGTATTATGAGACAACCAGAAATCTATATGGCATAAAGCTATTATTAACATGCAGTGAAAAACAGTAGGCTAATTAAATTCATCGTCGACCACACTGGCTGTGCTAGGGTGAGAGAGAAAAAAAGTGCAAGAAATGAAAAAAACGTGTGAAAGAGGATTTGCTGCCCATAATACAAGCCTACATAAGTTAAAAATATGGTTTAAGATGTTGAGCAGTTATACAAGAGGGGGGAACAGAAAAAAGGGGGGGGGGGAATAGGTCCTTAACATTCCCGGTAGGGCTAAAGTTGTTAATGGGTGAACAAGTTCCAGGGCATCATTTCATTTAGGCCGCCAGGGTTAATTGTGCCAAGTTTGTGAATCCACCTAGCTTCCAATCTGAGGAGTTTACCCTCCCGGTCACCACCTCTCAGGGACTTCTCAATATGGTCAATAACCATATGCTTCAGGTCATTGATACAGTGGCCTGCTTCCAAAAAATGCCTGGCGACTGG
The DNA here is from genome assembly GCF_028390025.1 of Pseudophryne corroboree. Classification (NCBI taxonomy): domain Eukaryota; kingdom Metazoa; phylum Chordata; class Amphibia; order Anura; family Myobatrachidae; genus Pseudophryne; species Pseudophryne corroboree. The sequence goes on from NC_086446.1 coordinate 246,726,028, forward strand.
CTGGTCTGATACCTTGCTCAATGATGCTTGCTTGATTGCTGACCTGTGGAGGGCCATTCGTTCCCTCATGGTTCTAATAGATTTGCCCACATAGACCAAGTTGCATGGGCAGACTATGATGTAAATGATGAAAGAGGACTGGCATGAAAGTACATATTTGATACTGATGTTACGATTCTCATGCGGATGTTTAAAGTAAGAGCCAGTGAGCATATGGGTGCAGGTGGTACATTTTGGGCATTTATAACACCCTGGAGGTCTCATGAGGAAGTTGGATGGACGATCACTGCTGGTACTAAATCCAGTGATATCTGTATGGACCTTAGAAGGAAGGTTATCCAGCGCTCATGTATTTGAGTATTTGGATTGTCCTAAGGCTGCTACCTATTTCAGAAGTACCTCAAACTTCAATATAGATATAGTACAATACAGGGTTAGGTGCGCCAAATGGACAATTACTTCTGGTGCAAAAAGGAGGATGTTGTTGTAATAACACTCAGACTAATTATTTTAAATGTCAAAAAATGTCTTTTATTTAGGCTAAAAATATGTCTTCATTTACTGCACGCACTAAGAACTTATGCAGTTCTATGAAGGGTTGTGGTTTAGAGATTGGGGAAGGGGAAGGGGACTGGATGGAGTTGTCTTCCTCCCTCTCCAAGACGGTGACCGCTTCCCCATTCGCACAGACAACCACGGTGCGCTCAGAAGAACGACACCGTGAACTGTCAGAGCACAGGGGTGGACGGTATATCCGGAGCCCTCACTACCTGACTATTAGCAACCATTAGGATCCCTTGCCGCACCGACCCTCCGGGGGTACCCCTATTTGTTTTGAACCTCTTCTATTTGGACAAATTATAAATACTGATCATAGGCTCTGGACATTCTAACAGAACTATAGACACTACAGAGGTGGGACGCCACCGACCTGAGTGTCTCCATTCCTTCACAGTAACAGACTTGTTTATATATCCAAAGCACACAGTTATCTCTTTCTTTCCCCCCCCCCCTCCAACATCCCTCACCATCCAGTCCCCTTCCCCAATCTCTAAACCACAACCCTTCATAGAACTGCATAAGTTCTTAGTGCGTGCAGTAAATGAAGACATATTTTTAGCCTAAATAAAAGACATTTTTTGACATTTAAAATAATTAGTCTGAGTGTTATTACAACAACATCCTCCTTTTTACACCAGAAGTAATTGTCCATTTGGCGCACCTAACCCTGTATTGTACTATATCTGTATGGACAATAGTGTCCTTAATATTGCGGCCTCTCGTGAAACAAGACATCGGGCGCTTGTGTTTAAAGACAGGGATAGAGGTGTCCGTAGAAATCAGAGGCCACAAGGCTCTTGACGCACGTGGAATGACTGCACTAGCTGTGCTGTATTGAGTGACAAAAGGTATCACCTCTCCTTTAGGCTTCTTGGTGCTTGGAGATAATAGGTTGGATCTTGGAATCGCCATGACCTCTATTTTTTGTGTCTGTAGAGTCCTGTGGTCATACCCTCTTATCAGAAGTTTATCAATAAGCTTGTTTAATTCATCCTCCAATGTCGACCGGTCACTGATGATTCTGGATAACCTGATCATCTGGGATCTAGGTAATCCTTTAATAAAAATTCTGGGATGGTGGCTATTGGCCCGTAGGATGGTATTTTGGTCTGTGGGTTTAGTAAAGAGACCGGTATGGATACTTCCTTCTGATAGAGTGATTTGTACATCCAGATAACTGATGGTATTGGTACTGGTAGAGTAGGTGTATTTGATAGGTGAACTACGCATGTTGATAGTAGACATCATAGATTCAAAAAGGCTCAGAGGGCCCTTCCACAGGATGAATAAATTGTCTATGAACCGAGTGTATAGACGAATGTGCTGAGCTATATCCGGGTCCTGAAAGAAAGCCTCCGCTTCCTCCTTGAACATAAAAATCATTTTTATTTCTTTTTTTTTTTCTTCTTTGTTTCTTGACCTCGCCATAATCAGGGGAGCGTCTCAGTACAGAATATCAATGGCTCTTACTATTGAAAGAAAACCATCATACTGCCAACACTCCGGTGAGATGGCAAAGACAATCCTGGATATCAACCCAGGTAGGCTGAATGCTGAGAAAAACGCAATTAAACCCTTTTTCTACCTTTACGTGCTGGAGCTCCCTGGCCTGAGAGATTCCATCCTGTAGTTCAACTTCGTAAGTAGAAGTCTTTGTTTCTTTTTTTTTAACAGGGACAGCAGGACAAAGTCCTGAACCTGACGCAACTCTGGTATGGCGTCGCGTACTACCTCCCCTTCCAGAGGGGAATCGGTAAAATCTATTTGAAAAATCAGCGAGGGGAATCATCTGTAAACTCCAGTATGTCCCCCTTTGGATTCTATTATTAACCCCCAGGTCCAAGTCCATTCCCGGACTGACGGAAGAGTATTAGACGAGTTCCCACCGGTGTGGGCTCCAGCCAGATAGACCCAGCAACATGCGGTGGATGTGGTAGAAACAGAAGACAATATCCGCTTCTGCTAACCTAACAAGGCTGCAGAGCTCTTACCTTTTCACCTTCCACTATCTGCACAGAAAGGGAAAAAAAGAACTGTATCGAACCAGTTAAAATGACTGCATCCCACAAAAGAATGCGTCACCAACCGTTGTGAGGGAATCTAACTCAGGAAGGTAGACTTACCAGTGGTATTCGCAGAGAGTGACTTAACTGAGGCATCCCCAAACAACGGTACACCGTCACAGGGAAAAAACTCCAGTATCTCTCTGAGTCAGCCTCAGCATTCCTCCGGCCACACCTACTGCAAACGCACGGCAGCCTGCCGCAATGTTATAGAGAAGAACCAACATAAGAAACATCCCCTCTCTCTCTAGGGTGATTCTATCGGATGTTTTTCCGAATACAAGCACTCCCCCACGCGCATGTAATGCAAATAACTTCAAAGCATATCATTAAAATATCACTTCGCTTCCTGTATACGATCCTTTGTGACAGGGCCCCGTGCCGACTAGGAGTTGACTTTCACCGTATTCTATCCGCGGCGGGGAAAGAATAAACACTCGGACTCCTCGTGAGGATCTGAGACCAACTCGTCACGGCTGACCTAGAGCTTTATCAACAGAGCGACCAGCACATGAGAAGGAACACTTTTAGTTCAGCATTCATTAGAACTTTTAATTTAATATACATATTTAAATACACATATCATATATATATATATATATATATATACAAAGCCAAATCAGCCGGCACTCAGCTTCAGACAACAGCGTGCCCCGGTGCCTTAATCCTCAAAATGTATGCAATTCCAATGGTGGACAATGAGGCACTCAAGAGGCTGGTTATAAGCAGAAATGCTGTATTGACATAAAGCAACATTTCGGGGCAGAGCCCCTTCTTCAAAGCATACCAATACAAAAGTGAACACACAACACTTACCCACTAAAATACCCCACAGGGCTCGGTGCACACTCCTCCGCGTCTCCCGCCGCAGCTCCGTCACTGTTAGCCGCCGCCGGCTGCTTCCGGGTCCCAGCTTGACCTGGTTGCCCTAGCAACCACGTCTGTATGCGTTCCACTTCAGAAGCAGCTGCGTTGCGGTTCACACCGCGTAGCGCCAGCCGAGAGGGACGGAGAAGATTCACACCTCTAATTAGCCCTGCAAAAAATAAACACAATGAAAAAATAACAACATTTAAAAACAAAGCAAACATGTAAGAGCTACCAAGTATATACTGGGCGGCACAGTTAATCACAAGGCATCACAACTTCACATTATTAGAGATATAACGTTACCGTAATTATCCCTATACTCTACCACGTACTGTATTACATAATGCTATTCCAATTTATCTTGTCATTCAGTCCCAGGGGAGACATAGTGTTAAGGCGAAAAATCCATCGGGATTCTGCCAGCAAAAGTGCCTTATGTCGATCACCACCCCTTAGTGTTAATGGGATGTGATCGATCATAAAATATCTCAACATGGACAACGTGTGACCTTTTTCTCTGAAATGACGAGCCACCGGTTGGTCTAAATTTCTACCTGATAGATGAATGGCTGACCGATGCAGAGCCATACGGTCCCTAAATGGCCTGGAAGTTTGTCCTACGTAATACAGACCACAAGGACAGCATATGATGTACACTACAAAATCTGACCTGCATGTCAGAATATGTCTAATATCGTACAACTTCTCAGAGTGTGGATGTTTAAATTTGCGACAGGGTTGCATATATTTGCAGGTAGTGCAGTTATGGCAGCTATAACAGCCCGGAGGTTTATAGTATACATTTGGCGTCACACCCTTCCCCATACCGGAGATGTCTGTTTTTACCAGCCTATCGCGAAGATTGCGGCCTCGCCTAAAGGCCGCTAAAGGTCTAGTGTCTTTAAGCGATGGCAGTTCACTGTCAGATTTAATGATAGGCCACAACGCTAATGATGCTTGCTGAATGATGGGCCAGCCCCATCATTCAGCAAGCATCATTAGCGTTGTGGCCTATCATTAAATCTGACAGTGAACTGCCATCGCTTAAAGACACTAGACCTTTAGCGGCCTTTAGGCGAGGCCGCAATCTTCGCGATAGGCTGGTAAAAACAGACATCTCCGGTATGGGGAAGGGTGTGACGCCAAATGTATACTATAAACCTCCGGGCTGTTATAGCTGCCATAACTGCACTACCTGCAAATATATGCAACCCTGTCGCAAATTTAAACATCCACACTCTGAGAAGTTGTACGATATTAGACATATTCTGACATGCAGGTCAGATTTTGTAGTGTACATCATATGCTGTCCTTGTGGTCTGTATTACGTAGGACAAACTTCCAGGCCATTTAGGGACCGTATGGCTCTGCATCGGTCAGCCATTCATCTATCAGGTAGAAATTTAGACCAACCGGTGGCTCGTCATTTCAGAGAAAAAGGTCACACGTTGTCCATGTTGAGATATTTTATGATCCGTCACATCCCATTAACACTAAGGGGTGGTGATCGACATAAGGCACTTTTGCTGGCAGAATCCCGATGGATTTTTCGCCTTAACACTATGTCTCCCCTGGGACTGAATGACAAGATAAATTGGAATAGCATTATGTAATACAGTACGTGGTAGAGTATAGGGATAATTACGGTAACGTTATATCTCTAATAATGTGAAGTTGTGGATGCCTTGTGATTAACTGTGCCGCCCAGTATATACTTGGTAGCTCTTACATGTCTGCTTTGTTTTTAAATGTTGTTATTTTTTCATTGTGTTTATTTGTTGCAGGGCTAATTAGAGGTGTGAATCTTCTCCGTCCCTCTCGGCTGGCGCTACGCGGTGTGAACCGCAACGCAGCTGCTTCTGAAGTGGAACGCATACAGACGTGGTTGCTAGGGCAACCAGGTCAAGCTGGGACCCGGAAGCAGCCGGCGGCGGCTAACAGTGACGGAGCTGCGGCGGGAGACGCGGAGGAGTGTGCACCGAGCCCTGTGGGGTATTTTAGTGGGTAAGTGTTGTGTGTTCACTTTTGTATTGGTATGCTTTGAAGAAGGGGCTCTGCCCCGAAACGTTGCTTTATGTCAATACAGCATTTCTGCTTATAACCAGCCTCTTGAGTGCCTCATTGTCCACCATTGGAATTGTATATATATATATATATATATATATATATATATATATATTAGTGATGAGCGGGTTCGGTTCGTCGGGATCCGAACCCCCCCGAACTTCACCTTTTTTTACACGGTTCCGAGCAGACTCGGATCCTCCCGCCTTGCTCGGTTAACCCGAGCGCGCCCGAACGTCATCATCCCGCGGTCGGATTCTCGCGAGATTCGTATTCTATATAAGGAGCCGCGCGTCGCCGCCATTTTTCACTCGTGCATTGGAGATGATCGTGAGAGGACATGGCTGGCATCCTCTCAGTTTCTATGTTCAGTGGGCTGCAAATATCTGTGCTCAGTGTGCTGCAAATATCTGTGCTCAGTGTGCTGCAAGTGCAAATATCTACGTTCTCTGCCTGAAAAACGCTCCATATCTGTGCTCAGTGTGCTGCAAATATCTGTGCTCAGTGTGCTAATTGCTTTATTGTGGGGACTGGGGACCAGCAGTATTATAAAGTAGGAGGACAGTGCAGAGTTTTGCTGACCAGTGACTACCAGTATTATACGTTCTCTGCCTGAAAAACGCTCCATATCTGTTCTGCATTGTAGTATATAGTAGGAGGACAGAGCAGAATTTTGCTGACCACCAGTATAACTATATATATAGCAGTACGGTACATTAGTCCACTGCTCTACCTCTGTGTCGTCAAGTATACTATCCCATCCATACCTGTGGTGCATTTCAGTTTTGCACAGTTTGCTGACCACCAGTATATAATATATAGCAGTACGGTACAGTAGGCCACTGCTCTACCTACCTCTGTGTCGTCAAGTATACTATCCATCCATACCTGTGGTGCATTTCAGTTTTGCACAGTTTGCTGACCACCAGTGTATAATATATAGCAGTACGGTACAGTAGGCCACTGCTCTACCTACCTCTGTGTCGTCAAGTATATTATCCATCCATACCTGTGGTGCATTTCAGTTTTGCACAGTTTGCTGACCACCAGTATAAAATATATAGCAGTACGGTATAGTAGGCCACTGCTCTACCTACCTCTGTGTCGTCAAGTATACTATCCATCCATACCTGTGGTGCATTTCAGTTTTGCACAGTTTGCTGACCACTAGTATATAATATATAGCAGTACGGTACAGTAGGCCACTGCTCTACCTACCTCCGTGTCGTCAAGTATACTATCATCCATACCTGTGGTGCATTTCAGTTTTGCACAGTTTGCTGACCACCAGTATACAATATATAGCAGTACGGTACAGTAGGCCACTGCTCTACCTACCTCTGTGTCGTCAAGTATACTATCCATCCATACCTGTGGTGCATTTCAGTTTTGCACAGTTTGCTGACCACCAGTATATATTATATAGCAGTACGGTACAGTAGGCCACTGCTCTACCTACCTCTGTGTCGTCAAGTATACTATCCATCCATACCTGTGGTGCATTTCAGTTTTGCACAGTTTGCTGACCACCAGTGTATAATATATAGCAGTACGGTACAGTAGGCCACTGCTCTACCTACCTCTGTGTCGTCAAGTATATTATCCATCCATACCTGTGGTGCATTTCAGTTTTGCACAGTTTGCTGACCACCAGTATAAAATATATAGCAGTACGGTATAGTAGGCCACTGCTCTACCTACCTCTGTGTCGTCAAGTATACTATCCATCCATACCTGTGGTGCATTTCAGTTTTGCACAGTTTGCTGACCACCAGTATATAATATATAGCAGTACGGTACAGTAGGCCACTGCTCTACCTACCTCCGTGTCGTCAAGTATACTATCATCCATACCTGTGGTGCATTTCAGTTTTGCACAGTTTGCTGACCACCAGTATACAATATATAGCAGTACGGTACAGTAGGCCACTGCTCTACCTACCTCTGTGTCGTCAAGTATACTATCCATCCATACCTGTGGTGCATTTCAGTTTTGCACAGTTTGCTGACCACCAGTATATATTATATAGCAGTACGGTACAGTAGGCCACTGCTCTACCTACCTCTGTGTCGTCAAGTATACTATCCATCCATACCTGTGGTGCATTTCAGTTTTGCACAGTTTGCTGACCACCAGTATATAATATATAGCAGTACGGTACAGTAGGCCACTGCTCTACCTACCTCTGTGTCGTCAAGTATACTATCCATCCATACCTGTAGTGCATTTCAGTTTTGCACAGTTTGCTGACAACCAGTATATAATATATAGCAGTACGGTACAGTAGGCCACTGCTCTACCTACCTCTGTGTCGTCAAGTATACTATCCATCCATACCTGTGGTGCATTTCAGTTTTGCACAGTTTGCTGACCACCAGTATATAATATATAGCAGTACGGTACAGTAGGCCACTGCTCTACCTACCTCTGTGTCGTCACGTATACTATCCATCCATACCTGTGGTGCATTTCAGTTTTGCACAGTTTGCTGACCACCAGTATATAATATATAGCAGTACGGTACAGTAGGCCACTACTCTACCTACCTCTGTGTCGTCAAGTATACTATCCATCCATACCTGTGGTGCATTTCAGTTTTGCACAGTTTGCTGACCACCAGTAGATAATATATAGCAGTACGGTACAGTAAGCCACTGCTCTACCTACCTCTGTGTCGTCAAGTATACTATCCATCTATACCTGTGGTGCATTTCAGTTTTGCACATTTTGCTGACCACCACTGTATAATATATAGCAGTACGGTACAGTAGGCCACTGCTCTACCTACCTCTGTGTCGTCAAGTATACTATCCATCCACACCTGTGGTGCATTTCAGTTTTGCACAGTTTGCTGACCACCAGTATATAATATATAGCAGTACGGTACAGTAGGCCACTGCTCTACCTACCTCTGTGTCGTCAAGTATACTATCCATCCATACCTGTGGTGCATTTCAGTTTTGCACAGTTTGCTGACCACCAGTATATATTATATAGCAGTACGGTACAGTAGGCCACTGCTCTACCTACCTCTGTGTCGTCAAGTATACTATCCATCCATACCTGTGGTGCATTTCAGTTTTGCACAGTTTGCTGACCACCAGTATATAATATATAGCAGTACGGTACAGTAGGCCACTGCTCTACCTACCTCTGTGTCGTCAAGTATACTATCCATCCATACCTGTAGTGCATTTCAGTTTTGCACAGTTTGCTGACCACCAGTGTATAATATATAGCAGTACGGTACAGTAGGCCACTGCTCTACCTACCTCTGTGTCGTCAAGTATATTATCCATCCATACCTGTGGTGCATTTCAGTTTTGCACAGTTTGCTGACCACCAGTATAAAATATATAGCAGTACGGTATAGTAGGCCACTGCTCTACCTACCTCTGTGTCGTCAAGTATACTATCCATCCATACCTGTGGTGCATTTCAGTTTTGCACAGTTTGCTGACCACCAGTATATAATATATAGCAGTACGGTACAGTAGGCCACTGCTCTACCTACCTCCGTGTCGTCAAGTATACTATCATCCATACCTGTGGTGCATTTCAGTTTTGCACAGTTTGCTGACCACCAGTAGATAATATATAGCAGTACGGTACAGTAAGCCACTGCTCTACCACCTCTGTGTCGTCAAGTATACTATCCATCTATACCTGTGGTGCATTTCAGTTTTGCACATTTTGCTGACCACCACTGTATAATATATAGCAGTACGGTACAGTAGGCCACTGCTCTACCTACCTCTGTGTCGTCAAGTATACTATCCATCCACACCTGTGGTGCATTTCAGTTTTGCACAGTTTGCTGACCACCAGTATATAATATATAGCAGTACGGTATAGTAGGCCACTGCTCTACCTACCTCTGTGTCGTCAAGTATACTATCCATCCATACCTGTGGTGCATTTTAGTTTTGCACAGTTTGCTGACCACCAGTATATAATATATAGCAGTACGGTACAGTAGGCCACTGCTCTACCTACCTCTGTGTCGTCAAGTATACTATCCATCCATACCTGTGGTGCATTTCAGTTTTGCACAGTTTGCTGACCACCAGTATATAATATATAGCAGTACGGTACAGTAGGCCACTGCTCTACCTACCTCTGTGTCGTCAAGTATACTATCCATCCATACCTGTGGTGCATTTCAGTTTTGCACAGTTTGCTGACCACCAGTATATAATATATAGCAGTACGGTACAGTAGGCCACTGCTCTACCTACCTCTGTGTCGTCAAGTATACTATCCATCCATACCCGTGGTGCATTTCAGTTTTGCACAGTTTGCTGACCACCAGTATATAATATATAGCAGTACGGTACAGTAGGCCACTACTCTACCTACCTCTGTGTCGTCAAGTATACTATCCATCCATACCTGTGGTGCATTTCAGTTTTGCACAGTTTGCTGACCACCAGTAGATAATATATAGCAGTAGGGTACAGTAGGCCACTGCTCTACCTACCTCTGTGTCGTCAAGTATACTATCCATCCATACCTGTGGTGCATTTCAGTTTTGCACAGTTTGCTGACCACCAGTATATAATATATAGCAGTACGGTATAGTAGGCCACTGCTCTACCTACCTCTGTGTCGTCAAGTATACTATCCATCCATACCTGTGGTGCATTTCAGTTTTGCACAGTTTGCTGACCACCAGTATATACTATATAGCAGTACGGTACAGTAGGCTACTGCTCTACCTACCTCTGTGTCATCAAGTATACTATCCATCCATACCTGTGGTGCATTTCAGTTTTGCACAGTTTGCTGACTACCAGTATATAATATATAGCAGTACGGTACAGTAGGCCACTGCTCTACCTACCTCTGTGTCGTCAAGTATACTATCCATCCATACCTGTGGTGCATTTCAGTTTTTCACAGTTTGCTGACCACCAGTATATAATATATAGCAGTACGGTACAGTAGGCCATTGCTCTACCTACCTCTGTGTCGTCAAGTATACTATCCATCCATACCTGTGGTGCATTTCAGTTTTGCACAGTTTGCTGACCACCAGTATATAATATATAGCAGTACGGTACAGTAGGCCACTGCTCTACCTACCTCTGTGTCGTCAAGTATACTTTCCATCCATACCTGTGGTGCATTTCAGTTTTGCACAGTTTGCTGACCACCAGTATATAATATATAGCAGTACGGTATAGTAGGCCACTGCTCTACCTACTTCTGTGTTGTCAAGTATACTATCCATCCATACCTGTGTTGCATTTCAGTTTTGCACAGTTTGCTGACCACCAGTATATAATAAATAGCAGTACGGTACAGTAGGCCACTGCTCTACCTACCTCTGTGTCGTCAAGTATACTATCCATCCATACCTGTGGTGCATTTCAGTTTTGCACAGTTTGCTGACCACCAGTAGATAATATATAGCAGTACGGTACAGTAGGCCACTGCTCTACCTACCTCTGTGTCGTCAAGTATACTATCCATCCATACCTGTGGTGCATTTCAGTTTTGCACATTTTGCTGACCACCACTGTATAATATATAGCAGTACGGTACAGTAGGCCACTGCTCTACCTACCTCTGTGTCGTCAAGTATACTATCAAGTATACTATCCATCCATACCTGTGGTGCATTTCAGTTTTGCACAGTTTGCTGACCACCAGTATATAATATATAGCAGTACGGTATAGTAGGCCACTGCTCTACCTACCTCTGTGTCGTCAAGTATACTATCAAGTATACTATCCATCCATACCTGTGGTGCATTTCAGTTTTGCACAGTTTGCTGACCACCAGTATATAATATATAGCAGTACGGTACAGTAGGCCACTGCTTTACCTACCTCTGTCCCACTCCAAATTAATAGGTCATCATCGATGAAACGTCGCCAGGACACCAAATTCGCCCCCAGCTGGTCTCCATGCCAGACCATAGTGGTTTCCCAATATGCCATGAAGAGATTGGCATAGCTGGGGGCGAACCTGGTGCCCATGGCGGTTCCAACTAACTGGATATAGTAGGATCCTCCAAAATAAAAATAATTGTTTGTTAAAATAAATTTGATGCTTTTCAACACAAACAATTTAGTGACCTCTGTAAGTGTTGATCTATTTAAAAAGTATGACACTGCCTCCACGGCAAGGATAGTTAAAGAATTAAACAACCTAACAGAGGAGGCTGTCCTAAGTGGGGTTTTGACTAAATCAGAAAGTGATTTCATCAACATTAAATTCCCCACTGTGCCAACTTTTTATACCTTACCCAAGATACATAAAGATCCCCTTAAACCCCCTGGACGACCTATTGTTGCTGGTACAAATAGTATTTTCTCCAATCTGTCGGCAGTGGTCGATTCATATCTACAGCCCTTGGTGAAATTAACTAACTCATACCTTAAGGATACCAGTGATGTATTAAGAGTCATAGAGGACATACAATGGAGTGATAATTTCACCCTAATAAGTGCAGATGTATCTACTCTTTACACAATAATAGAGATGGAGAGAGGTTTGGAGGCAGTGTCATACTTTTTAAATAGATCAACACTTACAGAGGTCACTAAATTGTTTGTGTTGAAAAGCATCAAATTTATTTTAACAAACAATTATTTTTATTTTGGAGGATCCTACTATATCCAGTTAGTTGGAACCGCCATGGGCACCAGGTTCGCCCCCAGCTATGCCAATCTCTTCATGGCATATTGGGAAACCACTATGGTCTGGCATGGAGACCAGCTGGGGGCGAATTTGGTGTCCTGGCGACGTTTCATCGATGATGTCCTATTCATTTGGAGTGGGACAGATGAAGAGTTAGAGGTTTTCTGTCAGGGCCTCAATACGAATGATTACAATATTAATCTTACCTTCACCATAAGCAAAACTGACATCACCTTTCTTGACTTATGTATTTATGTTAAGAACAACACTCTCTTTACAAAACTATATAGAAAGGAAACAGACTCCAACAGCTATATAGAGAAGAGTAGTCTACACCATAAAAGCTGGCTTGATGGGATTCCCTACGGCCAGTTCTTAAGAGTGAAACGCAATTGTACTGAAGAAATCATATGTGAACAGCAGATTGTTGAAATGAGTGGGAGATTTCTTGAGAAGGGTTATAAACAGGAAGAGCTGCTATCTTCCAAACTGCGATTGGAATCTATAGATAGGAAGTCCCTGTTAGATAAAAAAAACTCAAGATGCAGTTAGTCAATCTCATACTTGGAATTTTATCAGTGATTTTAACATTCAACATAAGGAAATTGAGTCCATTTTTAAGAAACATTGGAGAGTTTTAAAAGAGGATCCTATATTGGGGAAGGAGATCCCAGATAAGCCTCTATTTACCTATAGGAGAGACAAAAATATTAAGGATGAGCTGGTGCACAGTGCTATTAATGATACCAAGCGTACAAGCACCAGGAGACATGGGTTTCATAGATGTGGACTATGTCCCATGTGCCGTTTGGTAAAGGGCCATAGTAAACAAAAGGATTTTGAGGTTAATGGGGAGAAATTCCACATTCGCAATTTTATTACTTGCAACACTAAGAATGTTGTTTATGTTTTATCTTGTACTTGTAATCTTTTTTATGTCGGCAAGACGAGTAGGAATCTCAAAACTCGCCTAGCCGAACATACTTATAATATAAGAAAGGGATTAGAAACACATTCAGTCTCCATGCACTTTAAAAAAGTACATCAATGCAATCCAAAATATTTAAAATCTTTTATGGGGATTCAAGCCATTACTCCAAATTGGAGAAATCGGAATTTAGAGATCAATTTGGCCAAGGCGGAGATGAAATGGATGTTTAAACTTAATTCACTAATCCCCAAGGGCTTAAATTCTGAGTTTGAACTTAAATGGTTTTTATGATGTTTTTAATCTTCATTGTTTTAATACACTTATATGTCTGTTTTATTTTTGGGCATATACTGTTGCGGATATACTATGTCTACTGCTGTTATGGACGCTATAAGAACTTTCTGAATACTAAGTTATGTAGGAACGCTACAAAGGGACATCCGGAACGCACCCTGGAACGCAAGAGTCTGTCTTCCGGAGTTTCCGCAGCTGGAACGCACCGTGGAACGCAAGTTGCGTACTTCCGGTTCCGGTAAAATCTCCGTGAACGTCATTTCCGCGGGAGGATCAGCGGCAACGGATGTGATGTGATCAGGAAGGACATCTGGAGCTAATTTCACTTGATTAGATGGGGTATTTAGGAGGAACCTTGTCAGTCAGCCACCATGCCTCTGATGAAGGACTAAGGTCCGAAAAGCTTCAGGCGTGGTGACCGACGTTTTTGGTGACTTTTGTTGGACCAATACAGCTTCCTTTTACCAGTGGGTTCGAGATTCCGGAACTCTGATCTGCCTCCTTGCCAAAGAACTGGGAGGGTAACGGTGTTGATGCCTGGTCCTATGTCCTAACCCACAATAGTGGTTACATGCCTATTTCTTTTATCTGTTTGTGAGTTTGTTGTATTAAAAATCACCTTTTTATCCAATTATCTGGCTGTACTTGCACCATGTCCATTTGTTTTTGGAATATTTAAAGGTGACTTCTTTCCTCTTCATGAGGTGAATACATCTGTGATACGAACATATTGTCCGTCAGTGGCCTGCTACTCACAGCATCTCCTTCGGTCAAATAACAATAGGATATTGTTGTTGATGTAAGCCAATTCTATGTGAATACTGTTATCAGCGCTATTTGTATACCAAAGTGTATTGTATGTCATACTATCCATCCATACCTGTGGTGCATTTCAGTTTTGCACAGTTTGCTGACCACCAGTATATAATATATAGCAGTACGGTACAGTAGGCCACTGCTCTACCTACCTCTGTGTCGTCAAGTATACTATCCATCCATACCTGTGGTGCATTTCAGTTTTGCACAGTTTGCTGACCACCAGTATATAATATATAGCAGTACAGTATAGTAGGCCATTGCTCTACCTACCTCTGTGTCGTCAAGTATACTATCCATCCATACCTGTGATGCATTTCAGTTTTGCACAGTTTGCTGACCACCAGTATATAATATATAGCAGTACGGTACAGTAGGCCACTGCTCTACCTACCTCTGTGTCGTCAAGTATACTATCCATCCATACCTGTGGTGCATTTCAGTTTTGCACAGTTTGCTGACCACCAGTATATAATATATAGCAGTACGGTACAGTAGAGAGCATGTAAAATCCAAAAAAATAAAGCTCCGTAAAATGCCCCAAAAATCTAAATCAAAATCGTCTGAGGAGAAGCGTAAACTTGCCAATGTGCCATTTACGACACGGAGTGGCAAGGAACGGCTGAGGGCCTGGCCTATGTTCATCGCTAGTAGTTCAGATTTACCTGGTTGTCATGGTCACACCTTCGGGTTTCCTTTTAACACTTACATGTCCAGGGGTCTGATTAAACCTCCCCGGTTTAAGTTCCTCTCAGCCCCTACAACTGAGGCTTTCTCCTGTCAGCCAAAACCCTCAGTTGTGACAGTATACTATCCATCCATACCTGTGGTGCATTTCAGTTTTGCACAGTTTGCTGACCACCAGTATATAATATATAGCAGTACGGTACAGTAGGCCACTGCTCTACCTACCTCTGTGTCATCAAGTATACTATCCATCCATACCTGTGGTGCATTTCAGTTTTGCACAGTTTGCTGACCACCAGTATATAATATATAGCAGTACGGTACAGTAGGCCACTGCTCTACCTACCTCTGTGTCGTCAAGTATACTATCCATCCATACCTGTGGTGCATTTCAGTTTTGCACAGTTTGCTGACCACCAGTATATAATATATAGCAGTACGGTACAGTAGGCCACTGCTCTACCTACCTCTGTGTCGTCAAGTATACTATCCATCCATACCTGTGGTGCATTTCAGTTTTGCACAGTTTGCTGACCACCAGTATATAATATATAGCAGTACGGTACAGTAGGCCACTGCTCTACCTACCTCTGTGTCGTCAAGTATACTATCCATCCATACCTGTGATGCATTTCAGTTTTGCACAGTTTGCTGACCACCAGTATATAATATATAGCAGTACAGTACAGTAGGCCACTGCTCTACCTACCTCTGTGTCATCAAGTATACTATCCATCCATACCTGTGGTGCATTTCAGTTTTGCACAGTTTGCTGACCACCAGTATATAATATATAGCAGTACGGTACAGTAGGCCACTGCTCTACCTACCTCTGTGTCGTCAAGTAAATTATCCATCCATACCTGTGGTGCATTTCAGTTTTGCACAGTTTGCTGACCACCAGTATATAATATATAGCAGTACGGTACAGTAGGCCACTGCTCTACCTACCTCTGTGTTGTCAAGTATACTATCCCATCCATACCTGTGGTGCATTTCAGTTGTGCGCAGTATATATAGTAGTAGGCCATTGCTATTGATATATTACTGGCATATAATAAATGGAGAACAAAAATGTGGAGGGTAAAATAGGGAAAGATCAAGATCCACTTCCAACTCGTGCTGAATCTGCTGCCACTAGTCATGGCCAAGACGATGAAATGCCATCAACGTCGTCTGCCAAGGCTGATGCCCAATGAGCATGTAAAATCCAAAAAAATAAAGCTCCGTAAAATGCCCCAAAAATCTAAATCAAAATCGTCTGAGGAGAAGCGTAAACTTGCCAATGTGCCATTTACGACACGGAGTGGCAAGGAACGGCTGAGGGCCTGGCCTATGTTCTTGGCTAGTGGTACAGATTTACATGAGGATGGAAGCACTTATCCTCCTGCTAGAAAACTTTAAAGAGTTAAAATGGCAAAAGCACAGCAAAGAACTGTGCGTTCTTCTAAATCACAAATCCCCAAGGAGAGTCCAATTGTGTCGGTTGCGATGCCTGACCTTCCCAACACTGGACGGGAAGAGGTGGCGCCTTCCACCATTTGCACGCCCCCTGCAAGTGCTGGAATGAGCACCCGCAGTCCAGTTCCTGATAGTCAAATTGAAGATGTCACTGTTGAAGTACACCAGGATGAGGATATGGGTGTTGCTGGCGCTGGGGAGGAAATTGACAAGGAGGATTCTGATGGTGAGGTGGTTTGTTTAAGTCAGGCAACCGGAGAGACATCTGTTGTCCGTGGGACGAATATGGCCATTGACATGCCTGGTCAAAATACAAGGAACATCCTCCCTTATACGTCACCTGGAGCGAATTCATCAGAAGTCAGTGACAAGTTCAAAAACTTT
Source organism: Pseudophryne corroboree (assembly GCF_028390025.1). Lineage (NCBI taxonomy): Eukaryota > Metazoa > Chordata > Amphibia > Anura > Myobatrachidae > Pseudophryne > Pseudophryne corroboree. Next base: position 246,742,809 of record NC_086446.1, read on the forward strand.
GGGTGACAGCGGAAGCAGTCCACTGACCACTAAATCCCTTCCTCTTGTAACCAAGCTCCTGCAAACCACACCACCAACTCCCTCAGTGTCAATTTCCTCCTTAGACAGGAACGCCAATAGTCCTGCAGGCCATGTCACTGGCAAGTCTGACGAGTCCTCTCCTAACTGGGATTCCTCCGATGGATCCTTGAGTGTAACGCCTACTGCTGCTGGTGCTGCTGTTGTTCCTGCTGGGAGTCGATCGTCATCCCAGAGGGGAAGTCGGAAGACCACTTGTACTACTTCCAGTAAGCAATTGACTGTCCAACAGTCCTTTGCGAGGAAGATGAAATATCACAGCAGTCATCCTGCTGCAAAGCGGATGACTCAGGCCTTTGCAGCCTTGGTGGTGAGAAATGTGTTTCCGGTATCCACCGTTAATTCACAGGGAACTAGAGAATTGATTGAGGTACTGTGTCCCCGGTACCAAATACCTTCTAGGTTCCATTTCTCTAGGCAGGCGATACCGAAAATGTACACAGACCTCAGAAAAAGAGTCACCAGTGTCCTAAAAAATGCAGTTGTACCCAATGTCCACTTAACCACGGACATGTGGACAAGTGGAGCAGGGAAGACTCAGGACTATATGACTGTGACAGCCCACTGGGTAGATGTATTGCCTCCCGCAACAAGAACAGCAGAGACGGCACCAGTAGCAGCATCTCGCAAACGCCAACTCGTTCCTAGGCAGGCTACGCTTTGTATCACCACTTTCCATAAGAGGCACACAGCTGACAACCTCTTACGGAAACTGAGGGACATCATCGCACAATGGCTTACCCCAATTGGACTCTCCTGGGGATTTGTGACATCGAACAACGCCACCAATATTGTGCGTGCATTACATGTGGGCAAATTCCAGCACGTCCCATGTTTTGCACATACATTGAATTTGGTGGTGCAGAATTATTTAAAAAACGACAGGGGCGTGCAAGAGAAGCTGTCAGTGGCCCGAAGAATTGCGGGCCACTTTCGGCATTCTGCCACCGCGTGCCGAAGACTGGTGCACCAGCAAACAGTCCTGAACCTGCCCTGCCATCATCTGAAGCAAGAGGTGGTAACAAGGTGGAATTCAACCCTCTATATGCTTCAGAGGATGGAGGAGCAGCAAAACGCCATTCAAGCCTATACATCTGCCTACGGTATAGGCAAAGGAGGGGGAATGCACCTGACTCAAGCGCAGTGGAGAATGATTTCAACATTGTGCAAGGTTCTGCAACCCTTCAGGTTATTCCCCTCATCAGGCTTTTGCAGAAGAAGCTGGAGACATTGAAGGAGGAGCTAAAACAGAGCGATTCCGCTAGGCATGTGGGACTTGTGGATGGAGCCCTTAATTCGCTTAACCAGGATTCACGGGTGGTCAATCTGTTGAAATCAGAGCACTACATTTTGGCCACCGTGCTCGATCCTAGATTTAAAACCTACGTTGTATCTCTCTTTCCGGCTGACACAAGTCTGCAGAGGTTCAAAGACCTGCTGGTGAGAAAATTGTCAAGTCAAGCGGAACGCAACCTGTCAACAGCTCCTCCTTCACATTCTCCCACAACTGGGGGTGCGAGGAAAAGGATAAGAATTCTGAGCCCACCCGCTGGCAGTGATGCAGGGCAGTCTGGAGCGAGTGCTGACATCTGGTCCGGACTGAAGGACCTGCCAACGATTACTGACATGTCGTCTACTCTCACTGCATATGATTCTGTCACCATTGAAAGAATGGTGGAGGATTATATGAGTGGCCGCATCCAAGTAGGTACGTCAGACAGTCCGTACGTATACTGGCAGGAAAAAGAGGCAATTTGGAGGCCCTTGCACAAACTGGCTTCATTTTACCTAAGTTGCCCCCCCTCCAGTGTGTACTCTGAAAGAGTGTTTAGTGCAGCCGCTCACCTTGTCAGTAATTGGCATACGAGGTTACTTCCAGAAAATGTGGAGAAGATGATGTTCATCAAAATTAATTATAATCAATTCCTTCGTGGAGACATTCACCAGCAATTGCCTCCTGAAAGTACACAGGGACCTGAGATGGTGGATTCCAGTGGGGACGAATTAATCATCTGTGAGGAGGGGGATGTACACAGTGAAAGGGGTGAGGAATCGGAGGAAGAGGAGGAGGTGGACATCTTGCCTCTGTAGAGCCAGTTTGTGCAAGGAGAGATTGATTGCTTCTTTTTTGGTGGGGGCCCAAACAAACCAGTCATTTCAGTCACAGTCGTGTGGCAGACCTTGTCGCTGAAATGATGAGTTTGTTAAAGTGTGCATGTCCTGTTTATACAACATAAGGGTGGGTGGGAGGGCCCAAGGACAATTCCATCTTGCACCTCTTTTTTCTTTCATTTTTCTTTGCATCATGTGCTGTTTGGGGACTATTTTTGGAAGTGCCATCCTGTCTGACACTGCAGTGCCACTCCTAGATGGGCCAGGTGTTTGTGTCGGCCACGTGGGTCGCTTAGCTTAGTCATCCAGCGACCTTGGTGCACCTCTTTTTTTCTTTGCATCATGTGCTGTTTGGGGACTATTTTTTTGAAGTGCCATCCTGTCTGACACTGCAGTGCCACTCCTAGATGGACCAGGTGTTTGTGTCGGCCACTTGGGTCGCTTAGCTTAGTCACACAGCTACCTCATTGCGCCTCTTTTTTTCTTTGCATCATGTGCTGTTTGGGGACTATTTTTTTGAAGTGCCATCCTGTCTGACACTGCAGTGCCACTCCTAGATGGGCCAGGTGTTTGTGTCGGCCACTTGTGATGCTTAGCTTAGCCATCCAGCGACCTTGGTGCACCTCCTTTTTTCTTTGCATCATGTGCTGTTTGGGGACTATTTTTTAAATCTGCCATCCTGTCTGACACTGCAGTGCCACTCCTAGATGGGCCAGGTGTTTGTGTCGACCACTTGGGTCGCTTAGCTTAGCCATCTAGCAACCTTGGTGCACCTCTTTTTTTCTTTGCATCATGTGCTGTTTGGGGACTATTTTTTAAATCTGCCATCCTGTCTGATACTGCAGTGCCACTCCTAGATGGGCCAGGTGTTTGTGTTGGCCACTTGGGTCGCTTAGCTAAGTCACACAGCTACCTCATTGCGCATCTTTTTTTCTTTGCATCATGTGCTGTTTGGGGACTATTTTTTAAATCTGCCATCCTGTCTGACACTGCAGTGCCACTCCTAGATGGGCCAGGTGTTTGTGTCGGCCACTTGGGTCGCTTAGCTTAGCCATCCAGCGACCTTGGTGCACCTCTTTTTTTCTTTGCATCATGTGCTGTTTGGGGACTATTTTTTAAATCTGCCACCTGTCTGACACTGCAGTGCCACTCCTAGATGGGCCAGGTGTTTGTGTCGGCCACTTGGGTCGCTTAGCTTAGTCATCCAGCGACCTCGGTGCAAATTTTAGGACTAAAAATAATATTGTGAGGTGTGAGGTGTTCAGAATAGACTGGAAATGAGTGGAAATTATGGTTATTGATGTTAATAATACTATGGGATCAAAATGACCCCCAAATTCTATGATTTAAGCTGTTTTTGAGGGTTTTTTGTAAAAAAACACCCGAATCCAAAACACACCCGAATCCGACAAAAATTTTCAGGGAGGTTTTGCCAAAACGCGTCTGAATCCAAAACACGGCCGCGGAACCGAATCCAAAACCAAAACACAAAACCCGAAAAATTTCCGGTGCACATCACTAATATATATATATATATATATATATATATATCATACATAAAAGTATTTTGTCTAGAACCCCAGGGTCCCTAGTGACATTAATGTGTGCTGAATGTGTACGACCATGTACTGAATGCCCAAGTTGTGGATCTGACCAGGAAACCTTATGGTCGACATAAAACATAGGGGGAAATTTACTAAGCTCCCGATTTTGACCGAGATGCCGTTTTTTCATCAAAGTGTCATCTCGGTAATTTACTAAACACTAATCACGGCAGAGATGAGGGCATTCGTAATTTTTTACAAGTCCAAGTAAAAAATTACGAATGAATACACCATCGGTCAAAACGCGGCTGTTTAAGTATGAATCTCGGTCATTTACTAAGAAGTGCAAAGCAAAAAACAAACAAACACTGCCGTGAAAAATTACAACTCGTAAAAAAGTGCTAAAAAAAAACAGACCTTTTTTTTTTATTCGTGATTGGATAGGCATGCACGGATCCATGAGATCCGTGCATGTATATCAGTGGGAAGGGGTGGGAAAGTGCTTATTTTTTCAAAAAAAATTGCGTGGGGTCCCCCCTCCTAAGCATAACCAGCCTCGGGCTCTTTGAGCCGATCCTGGTTGCCGAAATATGGGAAAAAAAATGACAGGGGTTCCCCCATATTTAAGCAACCAGCATCGGGCTCTGCGCCTGGTCCTGGTCCCAAAAATACGGGGGACAAAAAGAGTAGGGGTCCCCCGTATTTTTAAAACCAGCACCGGGCTCCACTAGCTGGACAGATAATGCCACAGCCGGGGGTCACTTTTATATAGTGCCCTGCGGCCGTGGCATCAAAAATCCAACTAGTCACTCCTGGCCGGGGTACCCTGGGGGAGTGGGGACCCCTTCAATCAAGGGGTCCCCCCCCCAGCCACCCAAGGGCCAGGGGTGAAGCCCGAGGCTGTCCCCCCCCATCCAATGGGCTGCGGATGGGGAGGCTGATAGCCTTTGTTGTAAAAGAAAAGATATTGTTTTTAGTAGCAGTACTACAAGGCCCAGCAAGCCTCCCCCACATGCTGGTACTTGGAGAACCACAAGTACCAGCATGCGACGGAAAAACGGGCCCGCTGGTACCTGTAGTACTACTACTAAAAAAATACCCCAATAAAGACAAGACACACACACCGTGAAAGTATAATTTTATTACATACATACACACATACATACATACTTACCTTATGTTCCCACGCAGGTCGGTCCTCTTCTCCAGTAGAATCCAAGGGGTACCTGTTGAAGAAATTATACTCACGAGATCCAGGGGTACAGGCTCCTCGGGAAATCCAGGGGTAATCCACGTACTTGAAAAAAATAACAAAACGGTGTCCCGACCACGAACTGAAAGGGGACCCATGTTTGCACATGGGTCACCTTTCCACGAATGCCAGAAAACCCACTCTGACTTCTGTCTAAGTGGGTTTCTTCAGCCAATCAGGGAGCGCCACGTTGTAGCACTCTCCTGATCAGCTGTGTGCTCCTGTCCTCACTGACAGGCAGCACACGGCAGTGTTACAATGTAGCGCCTATGCGCTACATTGTAACCAATGATGGGAACTTTCTGCCCTGCGGTTGACCTAAAGTGACGTCACCGCTGAGCAGAAAGTTCCCAGCATTGGTTACAATGTAGCGCATAGGCGCTACATTGTAACACTGCCGTGTGCTGCCTGTCAGTGAGGACAGGAGCACACAGCTGATCAGGAGAGTGCTACAACGTGGCGCTCCCTGATTGGCTGAAGAAACCCACTTAGACAGAAGTCAAAGTGGGTTTCTGGCATTCGTGGAGAGGTGACCCATGTGCAAACATGGGTCCCCTTTCAGTTCGTGGTCGGGACACCGTTTTGTTATTTTTTTCAAGTACGTGGATTACCCCTGGATTTCCCGAGGAGCCTGGACCCCTGGATCTCGTGAGTATAATTTCTTCAACAGGTACCCCTTGGATTCTACTGGAGAAGAGGACCGACCTGCGTGGGAACTTAAGGTAAGTATGTATGTATGTATGTGTGTATGTATGTAATAAAATTATACTTTCACGGTGTGTGTGTCTTGTCTTTTTTTGGGTATTTTTTTAGTAGTAGTACTACAGGTACCAGCGGGCCCATTTTTCCGTCGCATGCTGGTACTTGTGGTTCTCCAAGTACCAGCATGCGGGGGAGGCTTGCTGGGCCTTGTAGTACTGCTACTAAAAACAATATCTTTTCTTTTACAACAAAGGCTATCAGCCTCCCCATCCGCAGCCCATTGGATGGGGGGGACAGCCTCGGGCTTCACCCCTGGCCCTTGGGTGGCTGGGGGGGGGGGACCCCTTGATTGAAGGGGTCCCCACTCCCCCAGGGTACCCCGGCCAGGGGTGACTAGATGGATTTTTGATGCCACGGCCGCAGGGCACTATATAAAAGTGACCCCCGGCTGTGGCATTATCTGTCCAGCTAGTGGAGCCCGGTGCTGGTTTTAAAAATACGGGGGACCCCTACTCTTTTTGTCCCCCGTATTTTTGGAACCAGGACCAGGCGCAGAGCCCGATGCTGGTTGCTTAAATATGGGGGAACCCCTGTCATTTTTTTACCCATATTTCGGCAACCAGGATCGGCTCAAAGAGCCCGAGGCTGGTTATGCTTAGGAGGGGGGACCCCACGCAATTTTTTTTAAAAATTTTACAGTGTTTAATTAAAAAAAAAAAAAAAATAGAACCCCAGCACGGATCACACAGATCCGGCCGAGATTAATTGTAAAAAAGTCGGCAGTGTTTTGCTAATCACTGCCGTAAAAAACACAAAAAAAACACGAATGACATCGACATCGGAAGAAAAGAAAAATCCGAATACGACAGCTTAGTAAATCCATCGTAACAAATTCAAAAAGTTGCAGTTTTACACTTTCGATGTCATTCGTGATTGAACTTTGACCTGAAACGGGACAATACGAATCTTAGTAAATTTACCCCATAGTATTTGTCGACAACAGGGAGTGGTAACTAGGTAAAAATAACATTCTTACGACCCCGAGGGGTTCGAGGGAAGTATATACACATAAATTTAATATCATTCCCCCACAAATAAAAGCACATCTGTGCTAGAGCTACAGGCCCATGAAACCGTACCCTATACAGGTATAGGTTATTGACTTCATGTTAATTTACACCCGGTAATAACAGATGGTGCCGACAGGTCACCCACATACTACTGTGTCACCCATACAGTGTTTACTTTTGAAAAAGCATACAACTACCGACCTGCTGACACTTGATCTACAGACCCAAGTACCATCAGGAGTCGGCAATGCCGACAGAGGGATTCCCATAGCCAGCTTGTGGCAGAGCACACACACATGTCGACACATGTGTACTATAAGCTATCATGGGTAAATGTGACAGGGAAAACACAGAACACAATTACAACTCATTAACTAACACGCACATTATAATGTATAGTGCTACATTTTCCTTTTTTGCACTAAAATCACCTTTCCCGCCCCCCCCCCCCTCGTTTTGCACTGTTAGCTACCTAACAGTGCTTTTTGGCGGGGACATGAGGAGAAAATGGCGCTGTAACAAGTTGTGAGGGCTAAGCCCCGTCCCCTCTCGGCGCGCTTCAGCCCTTCTAATATTTTTCATATTTATACTGGCGGGGGTTCCTATACAGTGCCTACGCACTATATACATCTTTTGCCAGTGTCAGTAAGAGGTATAATTGCTGCCCAGGGCGCCCCCCTGCGCCCTGCACCCTTGTAGAACCGTTGGTGTGTGGGAGCAATGGCGCGCAGTGCGACCCCTGCGCGGTACCTCCGAGACCTGAAGTCTTCTGCCGTCACTGCAGTCTTCTTTTCTTCCAATACTCACCCGGCTTCTGTCTTCTGTCTTCTGTGAGGGGGTTGACGGCGCGGCTCCGGGAACAAGCAGCTAGGCGCAACAAGTGATCGAACCCTTTGGAGCTAGTGGTGTCCAGTAGCCTAAGAAGTAGAGCCCTTAACTCAGAAGAAGTAGGTCTGACTTCTCTCCCCTCAGTCCCACGAAGCAGAGAGTCTGTAGCCAGCAGGTCTCTCTGTAAATAAAAAACCTAGCATAAAGTCTTTCCAGAGAAACTCAGTAGAGCTCCCCTAGTGTGTGACCAGTCTCTCCTGGGCACAGAATCTAACTGAAGTCTGGAGGAGGGGCATAGAGAGAGGAGCCAGTTCACACCCATTCAAAGACTTATAGTGTGCCCATGTCTCCTGCGGATCCCGTCTAAACGCCATGGTCCTTACGGAGTCCCCAGCATCCTCTAGGACGTATGAGAAATAACATAAAGTGATTAGAGATGGTGCAGTATATTTTAACTGACTACTTTTTAGCCAAAAGCTTATGTTCACATTGCGCCCACTGATCTCACCCTGCACTGTCAGGCAATATATATGGGTTGATTTTATAATTGGCTAACTATCTTTCAGTGCTGTGAACAATTAAAGCATGAACTACAGTACCTAAAAGAACAATTGGAGCTCCCTATTCTAAAACAGTCATCCCCTACTTTACAAACAAGAAATGTTTCTATATCTCAAGACCACCTGAACTCCTTTTGGGCTGTTTTTTCATGGCTCTGACATTGGAACTCGCTGTTATGTTACAGGGGACACCATCCCTGTGTGTGTTTAGAAACATGCTGAACGCCTACCTGTGTGTTAAGGCGTATGAGCAAGGCTGGACAGAATAACACAGAACTTGGTGAAATCTAGAAGCCAACTCCAAGGAATGTTTGCATACGTAATCAATAGAAATAACTTGCAAAAGGTGCCAGCAGTAATTTTCTAGGCACTTTGGCTACCTGACATTGAGTTCTAAGCTGAAAAAGCAGTATACCTTGGGGGTCATTCCGAGTTGTTCGCTCGGTAAAAATCTTCGCATCACAGCGATTTTCCGCTTAATGCGCATGCGCAATGTCCACACTGCGACTGCGCCAAGTAAATTTGCTATGCACTTAGGAATTTTACTCACGGCATTTTTCATCGTTCTGGTGATCGTAATGTGATTGACAGGAAATGGGTGTTACTGGGCGGAAACAGGACGTTTTATTGGCGTGTGGGAAAAAACGCTACCGTTTCCGGAAAAAACGCAGGAGTGGCCGGAGAAACGGGGGAGTGTCTGGGCGAACGCTGGGTGTGTTTGTGACGTCAAACCAGGAACGACAAGCAGTGAAATGATCGCAGATGCCGAGTAAGTCTGAAGCTACTCAGAAACTGCTACGAGATTCACTCCCAGTAGGCGGCGGCTGAGCATGAGCAAATCTGCAAAAATCCGCTTGCGAGCGAACAACTCGGAATGACCTCCCTTGTTTGTTATTATTATGATTTTAAATAACCAGTGTACCTTTTTAAATCAGAAAACGAGTTTTATGGTAAGAACTTACCTTTGTTAAAACTCTTTCTGCGAGGTACACTGGGCTCCACAAGTCTGGACAATGGGGTGTAGAGTAGGATCTTGATCCGAAGCACCAACAGGCTCAAAAGCTTTGACCTTCTTCCCAAGATGCATAGCGCCGCCTCCTATATCACCCCGCCTCCAAGCACAGGAGCTCAGTTTTAGTTAACCAGCCCAATGCAGTAGCAGGAAAAGAGACGACAACGGTTAGTAGTAGTGATGTGCACCGGACATTTTTCGGGTTTTGTGTTTTGGTTTTGGATTCGGTTCCGCGGCCGTGTTTTGGATTCGGACGCGTTTTGGCAAAACCTCCCTGAAATTTTTTTGTCGGATTCGGGTGTGTTTTGGATTCGGGTGTTTTTTTACAGAAAACCCTCAAAAACAGCTTAAATCATAGAATTTGGGGGTCATTTTGATCCCATAGTATTATTAACCTCAATAACCATAATTTCCACTCATTTCCAGTCTATTCTGAACACCTCACACCTCACAATATTGTTTTTAGTCATAAAATTTGCACCGAGGTCGCTGGATGACTAAGCTAAGCGACCCAAGTGGCCGACACAAACACCTGGCCCATCTAGGAGTGGCACTGCAGTGTCAGACAGGACAGCACTTCAAAAAATAGTCCCCAAACAGCACATGATGCAAAGAAAAAAAGAGGTGCACCAAGGTCGCTGGATGGCTAAGCTAAGCGACCCAAGTGGCCGACACAAACACCTGGCCCATCTAGGAGTGGCACTGCAGTGTCAGACAGGATGGCACTTCAAAAAATAGTCCCCAAACAGCACATGATGCAAAGAAGAAAAGAGGTGCACCAAGGTCGCTGGATGGCTAAGCTAAGCGACCCAAGTGGCCGACACAAACACCTGGCCCATCTAGGAGTGGCACTGCAGTGTCAGACAGGACAGCACTTAAAAAAATAGTCCCCAAACAGCACATGATGCAAAGAAAAAAAGAGGTGCACCTAGGTCGCTGGCTGGCTAAGCTAAGCGACCCAAGTGACCGACACAAACACCTGGCCCATCTAGGAGTGGCACTGCAGTGTCAGACAGGATGGCAGATTTAAAAAATAGTCCCCAAACAGCACATGGTGCAAATAAAAAAAGAGGTGCAATGAGGTAGCTGTGTGACTAAGCTAAGCGACCCAAGTGGCCGACACAAACACCTGGCCCATCTAGGAGTGGCACTGCAGTGTCAGACAGGATGGCACTTCAAAAAATAGTCCCCAAACTGCACATGATGCAAAGAAAAAAAGAGGTGCACCAAGGTCGCTGGATGGCTAAGCTAAGCGACCCAAGTGGCCGACACAAACACCTGGCCCATCTAGGAGTGGCACTGCAGTGTCAGACAGGATGGCACTTCAAAAAATAGTCCCCAAACAGCACATGATGCAAAGAAAAATGAAAAAAAAAAAGAGGTGAAAGATGTAATTGTCCTTGGGCCCTCCCACCCACCCTTATGTTGTATAAACAGGACATGCACACTTTAACAAACCCATCATTTCAGCGACAGGGTCTGCCACACGACTGTGACTGAAATGGCTGGTTGGTTTGGGCCCCTACCAAAAAAGAAGCAAACAATCTCTCCTTGCACAAACTGGCTCTACAGAGGCAAGATGTCCACCTCCTCCTCATCCTCCAATTCCTCACCCCTTTCACTGTATACATCCCCCTCCTCACAGATGATTAATTCGTCCCCACTGGAATCCACCATCTCAGGTCCCTGTGTACTTTCTGGAGGCAATTGCTGGTGAATGTCTCCACGGAGGAATTGATTATAATTAATTTTGATGAACATCATCTTCTCCACATTTTCTGGAAGTAACCTCGTATGCCGATTGCTGACAAGGTGAGCGGCTGCACTAAACACTCTTTCGGAGTACACACTGGAGGGGGGGCAACTAAGGTAAAATAAAGCCAGTTTGTGCAAGGGCCTCCAAATTGCCTCTTTTTCCTGCCAGTATACGTACGGACTGTCTGACGTGCCTACTTGGATGCGGTCACTCATATAATCCTCCACCATTCTTTCAATGGTGACAGAATCATATGCAGTGACAGTAGACGACATGTCAGTAATCGTTGGCAGGCCCTTCAGTCCGGACCAGATGTCAGCACTCGCTCCAGACTGCCCTGCATCACCGCCAGCGGGTGGGCTCGGAATTCTTAGCCTTTTCCTCGCAGCCCCAGTTGCGGGAGAATGTGAAGGAGGAGCTGTTGACGGGTCACGTTCTGCTAGACTTGACGAGGCGGAAGTGGATCTTGATCTTTCCCTATTTTACCCTCCACATTTTTGTTCTCCATTTTTTAATGTGTGGAATTATATGCCAGTAATATATCAATAGCAATGGCCTACTGTACCGTACTGCTATATATTATATACTGGTGGTCAGCAAAATTATGCACTGTCCTCCTACTATATATACTGCGCACAACTTAAATGCACCACAGGTATGGATGGATAGTATACTTGACGACACAGTGGTAGGTAGAGCAGTGGACTACTGTACCGTACTGCTATATATTATATACTGGGGGTCAGCACAATTATGCACTGTCCTCCTACTATATATACTGCGCACAACTTAAATGCACCACAGGTATGGATGGATAGTATACTTGATGACACAGAGGTAGGTAGAGCAGTGGACTACTGTACCATACTGCTATATATTATATACTGGTGGTCAGCAAAATTATGCACTGTCCTCCTACTATATATACTGCGCACAACTTAAATGCACCACAGGTATCGATGGATAGTATACTTGACGACACAGAGGTAGGTAGAGCAGTGGACTACTGTACCGTACTGCTACAATATATATTATATACTGGTGGTCAGCAAATTTATGCACTGTCCTCCTACTATATATACTGCGCACAACTTAAATGTACCACAGGTATGAATGGATAGTATACTTGACGACACAGAGGTAGGTAGAGCAGTGGACTACTGTACCGTACTGCTATATATTATATACTGGTGGTCAGCAAAATTATGCACTGTCCCCCTACTATATATATACTGCGCACAACTTAAATGCACCACAGGTATAGATGGATAGTATACTTGACGACACAGAGGTAGGTAGAGCAGTGGACTACTGTACCGTACTGCTATATATTATATACTGGTGGTCAGCAAAATTATGCACTGTCCTCCTACTATATATACTGCGCACAACTTAAATGCACCACAGGTATGGATGGATAGTATACTTGACGACACAGAGGTAGGTAGAGCAGTGGACTACTGTACCGTACTGCTATATATTATATACTGGTGGTCAGCAAAATTATGCACTGTCCTCCTACTATATATACTGCGCACAACTTAAATACACCACAGGTATGGATGGATAGTATACTTGATGACACAGAGGTAGGTAGAGCAGTGGACTACTGTACCGTACTGATATATTACTGGTGGTCACTGGTTAGCAAAATTCTGCACTGTCCTTCAACTTTATACTGCAATGCAGCACAGATATGGAGCGTTTTTCAGGCAGAGAACGTAGATATTTTCAGCACACTGAGCACAGATATTTGCAAGCACACTGAGCACAGATATTTGCAGCACACTGAACACAACTGAGAGAACGCTGCACGTCCTCTACCTATCATCTCCAATACACGAGTGAAAATGGCGGTGACGCGCGGCACCTTATATAGAATACGAATCTTGCGATAATCCGACAGCGGGATGATGACGTTCGGGCGTGCTCGGGTTAACCGAGCAAGGCGGGAGGATCCGAGTCTGCCTCGGAACCGCGTAAAATGGGTGAAGTTCGGGGGGGTTCGGATTCCGAGGAACCGAACCCGCTCATCACTAGTTAGTAGCCACATACACCACACTCTCACAACAAGAGAAGTGTCAGCGGCTAATGCCATATCAACCCAAAGTAGCTAAGTGCGTCAGGGTGGGCGCCTTGTGGAGCCCAGTGTACCTCGCAGAAAGAGTTTTAACAAAGGTAAGTTCTTCTTACCATAAAACTAGTTTTCTGATGCGGGGTACACTGGGCTCCACAAGTCTGGACAATGGGGATGTCCTAAAGCAGTTCCTTATGGGAGGGGACGCACTGTAGCGGGCACAAGAACCCGGCGTCCAAAGGAAGCATTCTGGGAAGCTGCAGTATCGAAGGCATAGAACCTTATGAACGTGTTCCCGGAGGACCACGTAGTCGCCTTGCACAACTGATCAAGGGTCGCACCACGGTGGGCCGCCCAAGAAGGTCCAACAGACCGAGTAGAATAGGCCGTAATGTGAGCAGGAGCTGACAGACCAGCCTTCACATAAGCATGTGCAATCACCATTCTAATCCATCTGGCAAGGGTCTGCTTGTGAGCAGGCCAGCCACGTTTGTGAAATCCAAACAAAACAAAGAGAATCAGATTTTTGAATAGAAGCAGTTCTCTACACATAGATACGGAGAGCCCGTACCACATCCAAAGACCGCTCTTTGGAAGACAAATCAGGAGAGACAAAGGCTGGAACCACAATCTCCTCATTAAGGTGGAACGAAGAAACCACCTTAGGTAAATATCCGGGACGAGTCCTAAGAACTACCCGGTCACGGTGAAAAATCAGATATGGGGAACTACAAGACAAGGCACCCAGATCCAACACTCTTCTAGCAGAGGCAATAGCCAGCAAGAACACCACCTTAAGGGAAAGCCACTTAAGGTCAGCTGAACCAAGAGGTTCAAATGGGGACTCTTGTAACGCCTCCAAAACCACCGACAAGTCCCAAGGAGCCACAGGCGGGACATAGGGAGGTTGGATACGCAACACACCCTGAGTGAAAGGATGAACATCAGGTAAAGTCGCAATTTTTTATCTGAAACCACACCGACAAGGCAGAAATATGAACCTTGAGGGAGGCCAGACGCAGGCCTAAATCTAGGCCCTGCTGCAGAAAAGCCAAAAGTTTGGCTGTACTAAACTTGGAAGCGTCATAATTGTTAGATGCGCACCAAACAAAGTATGAATGCCAGACCCTATGGTAAATCTGTGCAGAAGCTAGTTTCCTGGCCCGCAACATAGTTTTAATGACCTCTTCAGAAAAACCCTTAGCCCTTAAGACGGAAGCTTCAAGAGCCACGCCGTCAAAGATAGCCGGGCTAGGTCCTGGTAGACACAAGGGCCCTGAACGAGGAGGTCTGGGCGTTGTGGAAGTAGACATGGATGCTCTGACGATAGGCCTTGCAGGACTGAGAACCAGTGCCGTCTGGGCCACGCCGGAGCTATGAGAAGCAGAGTTCCTTTTTCTTGCTTGAACTTCCAAATTACCCTGGGCAGGAGTGACACCGGAGGGAACACGCACGGCAGCTGAAACCTCCATGGCACTGCCAGCGCATCCACGAATGCTGCTTGAGGATCCCTTGTCCTTGCTCCGAAGACCGGAACCTTGTGATTGTGTCGAGACGCCATCAGATCCACATCTGGAAGATCCCACCTTTCCACGAGGAGTTGAAATACTTCTGGATGGAGGCCCCACTCGCCGGCATACACATCCTGACGACTGAGAAAGTCTGCTTCCCAATTCAGGACTCCCGGAATGAATATTGCCGATATTGCTGGTAGATGGCGTTCTGCCCACTGTAGAATCCGTGAGGCTTCCTTCATTGCCCAACGGCTTCGAGTGCCGCCTTGATGATTTATGTAAGCCACTGTGGTGGCGTTGTCAGACTGTACTTGAACAGGACGGTTCTGAATTAAATGCTGGGCCAGGTTCATCGCATTGAAGACCGCCCGCAACTCCAGCATGTTGATCGATAGGAGAGATTCCTCCTCGGTCCACCGACCCTGTAAAGAGTGCTGCTCCAGCACCGCGCCCAAACCTCTTAGACTGGCATCTGTTGTCAACAGGACCCAGTTGGATATCCAGAAGGGTCGGCCCCTGCACAATTGTTGGTCCTGGAGCCACCAGAGCAGCGACAGACGGACCTCCGAAGTCAATGAGATTATTTGAGACCTGATCCGGTGAGGCAGGCCGTCCCACTTGGCTAGAATCATCTTCTGGAGGGGGCGAGAATGGTATTGAGCATACTCCATCATGTCGAATGCTGACACAATGAGGCCCAGCACTTGCATCGCCGAATGTATCGACACTTGCGGACGAGAAAGGAAGCAACGAATCCTGTCCTGAAGCTACAGGACTTTCTCCTGAGACAAGAACAACCCCTGGTTGTGAGTGTCCAACAGCGCTCCCAGATGCACCATGCTCTGAGCAGGGACCAGGGAGGATTTCTTCCAGTTGATGTGCCACCCGTGGGCTTGTACAAACCGGACCGTCATATCCAGATGACACAGGAGAAGATCTGGGGAATTTGTCAGGATTAACAAGTCGTCCAGATACGGCAGTATCCTGACCCCTTGACGGCGGAGTACCACCGTCATCACCGCCATAACTTTGGTGAAGACTCGCGGAGCCGTTGTTAAACCAAAAGGTAGCGCCCGAAACTGGTAATGGAGGTTGCCAATAGTGAACCTCAGGTATTGTTGATGTGACATTGCTATAGGAATATGCAGGTAAGCATCCTGTATGTCCAGGGAGACCATGTAGTCCCCAGGTTCCAAGGCCAGAACTATAGAGCGAAGGGTTTCCATACGGAACTTAGAAACCTTCAAAAACCTGTTCAGTGCCTTGAGGTTGAGAATGGGCCGGGAGGACCCATTCGGTTTCGGGACTAGAAACAGCGGAGAATAGTACCCCCAGCCCCTCTGAGCAAGAGGCACCTGTACTACGACTCCTGTATCCAGGACGGTCTGTACCACCGAATGCAGAGTGTTTGCCTTTGTCTGGTCCGACGGGACGTCTGTCTGGCAAACTCGATGAGGGGGTCGGTTTTTGAAGGCTATGGCGTAACCTCGAGTGACGACTTCCCGTACCCAGGCATCTGAAGTGGTCTCCAACCATTCCTAGGTATACCCTAGAAGCCGGCCCCCCACCCTGGGATCCCCCAGGGGGAGGCCCGCCCCGTCATGCGGCAGGCTTATCGGTCTTGGAAGCTGGCTGACGGGCAGCCCAGGCTCTTTTGGGCTTCGGCTTACCAGGTTTGGAAGTGCGGGCCTGCTTATGGTACGCCTGACCTTTTGCTTTACCTGAAGGACGAAAGGGGCGAAAGGACGTGCCTTTGGCCTTTGACACAGAAGGAGCTGTATTAGTCAGACAGGCAGTTTTGGCAGTAGCCAAGTCAGCCACTATCTTATTTAAGTCCTCCCCAAACAGAATATCTCCCTTGAAAGGGAGTACCTCCAGGGTTTTTCTAGAGTCCAGATTTACAGACCAGGATCTCAGCCACAATATCCTGCGAGCCAGGGCTGACGTAGTAGAGGCCTTGGCTGCTAGGATACCGGCATCAGAAGCCGCCTCTTTAATATATCGAGAAGCTGTGACAATATATGACAAGCATTGTCTAGCATGGTCAGAGGAGATTTCAGCTTCTAACTCCAAGGCCCATGCTTCAATAGCCTCTGCAGCCCATGTAGCTGCAATAGTGGGCCTTTGTGCAGCACCCGTGAGGGTGTAAATCGCTTTCAGACAACCCTCCACACGTTTATCCGTAGGCTCTTATAGAGACGTGACGGTAGTGACAGGTAGAGCAGAGGAAACCACCATCCTAGCCACATGTGATGCTACTGGAGGAGGCGTTTCCCAATTCTTATACAGCTCTGGCGCGAGGGGATAGCGAGCCAGCATCTTCTTTTGAGGCACAAACTTCGTACCCGGGCTTTCCCAGGGTTCCTGACGTATATCCACTAGGTGGTCAGCGTGAGGTAAAACCTGTTTAACCACCTTCTGACGCTTGAACCTATCTGGTTTCTTAGGAGGAACGGATGGCTCGGGATCATCCGTAATCTGCAGAATTAACTTAATAGCCTCCAAAAGATCAGGAACATCCACATGTGAACTACCCTCCCCATCAGCCGTATCTGAGTCAGAACCTGTGGGGTCAGTGTATGTGCTGTCTTCATCAGACGAGGTGTCAGTGACAGTAGTGGATTGTGAGGAGACAAGCGCTCGCTTAGAGGACCCCTTGGACTTAGGCGAGCGATGGTCAAACTTTTTATTAGTCAGGGACTGGTTCAACTTCTTTAATTGAGCAGATAAATTATCCGCCCACGGCGGGTTAGCTGCAGGGACCACATACGGTTGTACCGGCATTGGGGGTCCCATAGGGGGTGTTAGTTTGTGAACTAGCGTATGCAGAAGCGTGGAAAAAGCGGCCCACGGAGGGTCAGTATGTGCCTCTGTTGCCACAGTCCCACTGGGGGGCAAAGAGCCCCCAGAACCAGAGCCCACAGCTGCTATATTCTCCTCAGCAACCCCAGCAGTGTGCTCAGCCCCAGAACCGTTACCCTCAGAAGCAGACATTATATAACTCATGAGGTAACACAGTACAATTATTAGCAGCACTATATCTCTAAACCAAAACCCCTGCGCAGTGTAGTCAACACTAGCAGAGATAAAGGAGAGATATGGTGACTAAATCACAGAGAAAAATACGTAACACAGTATATCTTTGTGAAAATCCTATATTAAATAACACCTGACGCACCAAGCCCCCTCAGTTTATAGAATATAGGGATAGCAAGTTGAGTGAAAGACATGAAATGGACACCACTCAGCCATCAAATGCACACACAATAGTCACAGTTTGCACAATGCAGAGGTAATTAATGACAATAATACTGCACTGGACTAGCTTGTATAGCTAAATAATTAAGAGATATAACACTACACAGTAAGAACTGGATGTATATCACAGGGTAATTGTACTATAAAACCCGACTAAATGCACTCTTTCTTAACTATCACTGACTAAAAAGGCAGGTAGAATACTTAAGTGTCATGTAAAGGCACAGCGCTGACAACCAGGCGGCTTTACATAGGAGGATTTGCCCAAGCAGTCCCAGGAACAGTGAGCTAAGGATTAATGGCGCCGCAGACACTGACAGGGAGTTGGGAAAAGACAGAGATGCAACTCCAGGGCGGGAACACTTGCTAGAAATGGCGCCCTGGGGCTGGGGGAGGGGCTTCAGGTCTAAGCCTTATCCCCCTTGCTGGCAAAACCACGGGGTACTGTGGGCGATATTAAAATTGGTTTTGAGAGAAAACCTGACCTGCGCCCATGCCCTAGTGATCTAGTGGGATCGCCTGTACTGCCACAGCGTCCACCACCAGCCCGCGCGGGCCGCCTCCCACTGACCGCGCCGGATCACGATAAAGACTGGGTCCCGCGAGCGGGACCCACTTACCACCTCCCGAAGCGCGGCCACGCGATCCTGGAGAGCCCCAGCCGTGTGTGCCTAACGTGAAGTAAACCGGTGCCTCCGGCAACCAGGGCTCGGGAGTGTACAGCGCCGCTGGGGAGAGCTGGAGCTGCAGCAGAGAATGTCACAAGACATTTACCACCGCTGCTGCCCTGAAGTCTTCACTTTTTCTTCAGAAAAAAGCTTTTCTTAGGGCTGCTTGGAGCAGCCCCTCTGTTAAGTGCCTGCTTACTGCAGCACCAACTTACAAAACTGAGCTCCTGTGCTGGGAGGCGGGGTGATATAGGAGGCGGCGCTATGCATCTTGGGAAGGTCAAAGCTTTTGAGCCTGTTGGTGCTTCGGATCAAGATCCTACTCTACACCCCATTGTCCAGACTTGTGGAGCCCAGTGTACCCCGCAGCAGAAATATCAGTTTATGGGGGTCATTCTGACCCGATCGCACACTGCAGTTTATCGCAGCGGTGTGATCGGGTCAGAACTGCGCATGTGCCGACGCCGCAGAGCGCCAGCGCATGCCAGACAGCCGAAGGCCGTCGGGTTGCTACGATCGCCTCTGCCTGATTGTACGATGCCTTTGCACTTCTGCGGGGGGGAGGGGCGGCACTGACATGCGGGGCGGGATAGCCCTGTGCTGGGCGTCCCCCCGCATGTCAGTGTGAATGTTCGTAGCTGTGCTAAATTTAGCACAGCTACGATCATCTCGGAATGACCACCTATATTAGAAAATATTCCCAGACCTGCACTAAATGCAATACAACGGTGTATGCAGACCTAGGAGCTGATTATATGTGTTCTCACCAGTGGCAAAAGTTATCATTATTATCAATTTCCCTTTACTGCCTCTCAATAGACTTTCAGGCCTGATGCTGAGTGGCACGCCTGCTCCAAATGCTTCTTTGTCTATATGCCAAGTTGTGTGCAACTCTGACAGGATCGTCTCCTGTGCATAAGATGAGTGCATAAGATGAGTTTCATGGTTGCCATCACCATCATCAGGATTCATTTCCACCAGCATATTCTTCATCCAAAAGAAGCACCTGGAAGCATGTATTTATGGACTCAGGGCCTAATTCAAGGTTGACTGCAAAAGCAAAATCTTCCTCTTATAGGCAAAACCAAGTGCACTGCAGGTGGGGCAGATATAACATGTGCAGAGAGAGGGTGTCAGAGAGAGAAAGAGACAGACAGAGAACAGGGAGGAAGAAGAGTGAGAGGAAGGGGAGCAAGCGAGAGTGTCAGGGAGGGAGGGAGAGAGAAAGAGAGGAATTGGTTATGTTGCCCATAGCAACCAATCAGATGCTATCTATCATTTCTCTATTATTATTTTTTTTAGAAAATAATAGACAGCATCTGATTGGTTGCTATGGACAACATCACCAATTCTGTTTTAGAAGCTTTAGTAAATTTACCCCAGTGTCAGGGAGAAAGAGGCAGTGTCAGAGAGAGAGAGGGGGGACAGTATCAGAGAGGGAGAGACAGCGTCAGGGAGGGAGAGAGAGATGGGGGACAGTATCAAGGAATGAGAGAGGGAGAGAGTGTCAGAGAGAGAGGTACAGTATCAGGGAGAGAGAAAAAGAAAGAAAGAAAGAAAGAAAGAAAGAAAGAAAGAAAGAAAGAAAGAAAGAAAGAAAGAAAGAAAGAAAGAAAGAAAGAAAGAAGAGCAAGAGAGAGAGAGAGTTTCAGGGAGAGAGGTGGGGGAGAGAGAGAGAGGGAGGAGGAATGAGCAGGAGATACATTACCTGCCCTGATGACAGCAGGGGTCTCTGATGGGGGCGAGCACTGCACAGAATTAGGCCCCGCACCCTAAATATCCGGAAATTGTTTAATCGGCAGCCGGGACTTGGAGTCGGCCAGGAAGGACCCCTGCACCCCTCTCTACATACTCCGCATGGCTGCAGTCTGCGGGGGTGCTATCGGTGGCCGTTCTCACCGTGGGCGGGGGTGAAGGGGAAAGCGGTGAGCCTTGGAGCTAGGTCATGAGTGGATGCAGGTAGAGCAGCAGGCCCTGGAAGCCGCTCAGGCACCGTAGCAGTTGCACTCCCTTCACCCTCGGTAGTTACGCCACTGGTATGAAGAAGTTCTTAAGGCAGAGGTTCCCAAACTTGGTCCTCAAGGCACCCTGATGGTCCAGGATTTAAGTATATCCATGCTTTGTAACAGGCGAGTTAATAAGTACCTCACTCAATTTATTAAAACCATCTGTGCTGAGCCATGGATATCTTTAAAACCTGCATGGTTAGGGTACCTGAGGACCGAGTTTGGGAACCTACAGTATGTCCTAAGGCATGTGCATGCATACAGATGTAGCCACGCTCATCCATCACACGATGGATGATGCAACTAGTGTGCCCATGAATGAGATGCGTGTGTGAGTACGCATGTGCAGTGCATGCCATTAATTTCTATGGCTGCGGCAGATAATGCAGCATGCCCGCAATGCGAATCCCCATGTACAGGCATCAGGGAAAAGATGAGGCTGGCTGGCTACATCTGTAATTTAAGGTGTGTACTATCTGTTCTAATTGCTCTAAATCACATCTTTTCCATTGTGTTTGCAGGCATCCTCTGTACTGACTTATTTATACTAGGGGACATTTATGAATACTGGTGCACAGTAACAGCAACAAAGGCACTGTAATCACAGCAACCAATTACACATTTAGCTAAAAAAAAAAAAAAAAAAAATTGTGCTAGAAAAGTGGAGGAAATAGTGGCTCTTGCACAATGTGAAAAGTGATTTTCAACACGTGCACTAGTATGGGCTAATACTCGGTCCTCAGGACCCCAGACAGTTCATGTTTTCCAGATCTCCTCACAGAATCTTAATAATTAGCTCCACCTGGGATATTTTAAAGTGTGTCAATGAGTAATGAGTACACCTGTGTACCTGCTGGGTGGGGTGGTCTTCAGGTTGCCAGATGTTGGGATCCTGGCGCACAGTATACCGGTGCCGGAATCCCAACACCCGGCATACCGACACCTTTTCTCCCTCTTGGGGGTCCACGACCCCCCCTGGAGGGAGAATAGATAGCGTGGTGCGCATAGCGCACCACCGTGCCCGCAGCGCGGCAAGTGAAGTGAGCCTGCAAGGGGTTCATTTGCACTCGCCCAGCTGTCGGTATGCCGGCGGTCGGGATTCTGGCACCGGTATGCTGGCCGCCGGGAGCCCGGCCGCCGGCATACCATACTACACCCTGCTGGGTGACCTGGAAAATGTTAACTGTTTGTGGTCCTGAGGACAGAGGGGCAAATGTATTAACCTGGAGAAGGCATAGGGAAGTGATAAATCAGTGATATGTGCAAGGTGATAAATGCACCAGCCAATCAGCTCCTAACTGTATATTGGAACTGATTGGCTGTTGCCTTTATCACCTTGCACATATCACTGGTTTATCACTTCCTTATGCCTTCTCCATGTTAATACATCTGCCCCAGAGTTTGAAAAAACACTGATGCATGATAATAGCAGTTCCCAAGCTGGTGATATTGATGCCTAGCTGCAGAAATAATCAATGTTCTGCTTGGATGAGGGGCGTTGTCAGTTAGAACTCCAGAGCTCCAGTTACAAATAAAGTAAGCGCAAGTTATTCAGTGAATGCAAATTTGCCAGCTGTCCTTAGTTTCCAGGGACAGGGCCAGGTTTTAAAGATTTGTCCCTGGATATGTCCCAGTTTTTCAGTATTGAGCAACTGCACAATACATTTTTATATTTCTGTACCTTGGATACAATTTCCATCCATTTTCTTGTCCAGCATTAGAAGATACTATTATTGAAAGGGAATTTTCAAAATGCAAAAAGTTCACTATGAGCAAATTCAGTAAACATGGCATGATGAGGATTATATTGCTCCATGTTCTGCTGAGACCATATCTAATACACCCTGTGAGAATTCACAGGCTCACCAGCAACTAATTTACTATTTTAAATAAAGCTGCATAATGACCTAGTGCTGACATTTTGGTGTTTAGGCATGAGAGTTTTGGCTAAATGCCGATAAAACAGTCTAAAAACAGCAAGAAATGATGGCCTATGGTAGTGGTTCTCAAACTGTGTGCCTTGGTAATGGGTGTAGTATGGCTGACCGGCGGTCTCCTGACCGCCGGTCAGCTTACCGACGCCGGGATCCCGGCAGCATACCGACGCCGGGATCCCAGCGGGGAGGGGCGAGTGCAGCAAGCCCCTTGCGGGCTCGCTGCGCTCGCCACGCTGCGGGCTCGGTGGCGACCTGCGGTCGCCACGGGTTCTATTCCCACTCTATGGGTGTCATGGACACCCACGAGTGGAAATAGTCCCTGTTGGTCGGCATGCCGACCATCGGGAATGTGAGCCGTCGGGCTCGTGGAGGAGGTCATGTGACCGGCGGTCAGCTGACCGGCGGTCACATGAATACCACCCTTGGTAACCTGGGGTGCCACAAGGCCCTTGCAGGGGGAGGGTCTCTGTTAACGGTCCAGGACCAAATCAAATTATTTATGGTTAAAGTTATAGACAAAGCCATTGCTAGTGGCTGCAAATCCTAAACATGTGTCTAATCAGACGCACAACTGTACACCAGCACGTAACTGAACCTAAGGAGGACAGGTAGGCAGAATTTACTAATACCCCTTTAAAACAGAAATGTAAATTCCCGGGTGAAACAGTTCTACCCAGTAATTTACTGATAAACACAAGTCCTTTTTCTGTGTGAAAGGGTCAACCCGAGTTGAAATTTCCAGGACTTCGACCCAGAAATTTATCAGGGTTGACCCTTTCACACAGACGAAATACCCGTTTTGATCCGCAAATTTCTGGGTAGAAATTCTTGACCTGGTAATTTGCTTGTCTGTGGGAAAGGGGGGTCAGGCAGGGACCGGCAAAACTACCCGTAACTGAAATGTCGGGTAAAAACCTGGTAATTCAGACATTTCTGTCTGAAAAGGGTATTTATTTGTACTTTTTCCCCCATAAAATGTAGTATTAAAAAAGTTGGGGTACCATGAAAAATATGCTGATACTCTAGGAAGCCATGATTCAAGAAAGTCTGGGAACCACTGGCCTATTATTATCATCCGATTGATAACTCTTGCCAAAAGGTCCTGAGATTGTCCACTGTGTGTACATTTTCAATAATCTGCCCATATTTTATCCTGACTACATCATCCTCCTCCTTGTGGTGGACATATGCAAATTTAGTGTGGTAGGAAATCGGTAACTTATACAAATATAAAAACCAGCTTAGCTTGTGCTGCCAATGTCTGACCCATCAACTGGCAGAAAAATAGTGCTGATTGTCAGTTCGACCAAAAAATCGCATAGTATGCAGTTTTTTCGCACATTGAGAAAGGGGCAGAGGTATAATGCTTATCTACGTCTTTTTGTGGTTTCGGTATGATTTGCCGGCTGTTGGGATCCCGGCAGTCAGGAGACCAACACTGGACTCCCGACAGCCGGAATGTCGGCAGTGAGTCACCTAGCGGGTTAGCTGCGCTCGTCACACACTTTTATATTCCCCCTCGAGTGATGGTGTGGACAACCACCCGAGTGGAAATTCCGGGCCTCCGTCGCGATTTCAGTAAATTAACCGCATCCCCTTTTAGATAAACGTAGCTGCAAATGTGACAGCAATGTAAACATTTAGTAAAAAAAAAACGTAAAAAGGGTGGACAAACCAATTAACTAAATCTATCTGGCTTGTGAGAGGCAACTGCTGTTTTTAGCAATGTTATTAGGAAATCTGGATAAGACGGAGCATGGCGTCCACGTATCATATATTTAAATGAAAAAAATTGGGTTTTTGGCCTTTCAAATGCTAGATGTGTATATGGAAGTATGTCAAGAATAAAGATTTCTCTTGGATCTTTAGATGTAGAAACTCGGGGGAATAAAAATCACACCACAGCACTCTCTGCTGGCATTGTGTTATAGGTGGGTATGGGGCTCACGGTTGACAGTGTCTAGGCCGACACCCATTAGGTCGACACATATTGGTCGACAGTGGCTAGGTCGACATGAACAAGGTCGACGTGTTTTTTGTGTAGTTTTCTTCATAAAGTGACTGGGAACCCCAATTATTGCACCGTGTCCCCTCGCATGGCTTGCTTCGCTCACCATGCTTCGGGCAAGGTGCTTTGCTGCGCTCGGCACAGGTTACCGTTCCCAATCATAGTCCACGTGGATCGTAAAGTATGAAAAAGTTCAAAAAAAATAAAAAATTTGAAAAACTCATGTCGACTTTTTTGCATGACGACCTAATGGTCGTGTTGACCTATTTCAAGTGTTGACCTATTCACTGTTGACCTAATTGGTGTCGACCCAGAGCCTGGCTACCGTCATGGGTGACCTTGCTGAATACCATTGGGCAAGAAGTATACCTTAGCTTACTATACTATCCATTTACACTGGGACACTCCTGAATTACACAGGTTCTGTGGCTGGCTGACTACAAGCCTACATGTCACCTGGTTGTAATCAGTCACAGAACGTGTGTAATTCATGTCCCAGTTTAAAGGAATAGTATGGTAACCTAAGTGTAGCAATATTGTGGTTGTTTGCGCAATTTAATTTTTAGGGTACCATACCTCCCAACATGACCCGCTCCAGGAGGGACAGAATGCTCTGCTCCTGGACTTTTCTCTTAATGTATGATTGCCATCACCTGTGCTGAAACACCTTTCTTATCTATTAACCTGTTCAACACAGGTGCTGGTAATCATACATTAAGAGAAATGTTCAGAAGCAGAACATTGTGTCCCTCCTGGAGAGGGTCATGTTGGGAGGTATGGGGTACAGTAAATTTATGTGGTAGCGATGTATGCGTGTGAATACCAACAGCATCACCCTACATCGTCTATGCATCATGCATGTTATTACACACCTCCACAGCATACTTGCCTACCTGACCCTCTCCATGAGGGAGAAAATGCTCTGTTCCTGGACTTTCCTGGTAATGTATGATTGCCATCACCTGTGGTGAAACACCTTTCTTATCAATTAACTAGCTCACCACAGGTGATGGCAATCATACATTACCAGGAAAGTCCAGGAACAGAGCATTTTCTCCCTCATGGAGAGGGTCAGGTAGGCAAGTAAGCTCCACAGGCATGCACAGGAAAATGCACATCAAATGAAGATTCTATTACAATCATGGGATGTGATGTCTGACTTCTTGTGATTTATAGGCTGGGCAGTATGCATAAAATAATCTCTTCTTATTTCATGCTACCAAGTGCTAGCTGCAGTTACTCTACTGTTTTGATATAAACTCACTGAGCACGCAGCATTAACAGAGACTCTTATTTCTTTGTTGGGCCATCAAGTCTGGTCAGTGATAAAGACGATTCAGTAGATCACGGAAAATACATTTCACCTACATCGACCTCACAATTTGAAGCTTGAAAATAGCAGAAATGGGGGGGGGGTTTGCTTGTTCAGGACTCTCACTATTAGCAGTGCATCATTTTTAACCACAAAAGGGAGGATGAGCTCAATAGATACTGTTTACTTACCAGTAGCACATGTTGGTAAATTAAATGAGTAATCCAGGAAAATACTACATGTTTTAATGTTCCACTTTCTCCTGTAACTAGTAGAACCTTGCAGATCCAATGCTAAGGCACTGAGAGTCACTAGTTTCTCTCCATGTCTGTAATAGTTCCTTCTCCAGGCTTGAAAGCCTGGACTCCTTTGAAAGTACCCAGCGTGCACTCAGCACTGTCACTGCAGGTGATTGGATGGCTCCTGTTATTATTAACCCGTGTGCTGATGTGTCCCCATGCATTAGGGATGGCCATCGGTGGGTTAAGCACTGATGGTCACCATTGATGTTACTATTGATTGTTAATCTTGATGGTATAAAACCAGCTGCAAGGGAACCATCGACAGTTTCACTCACCAATGGTCATCCCTGCTTTGTTATTCACTGGGCTATAGGCCAACCAGAGAATGGGGGTGGGGCTTCTCAGGTGTCAGGGGGTAGCGCTTTGCCCTGGCACCTTGAAGAAAAACAAACAACAAAACCATCAGGTGGTTTTGCACCATTGATGGTGGGAAATCATCATATACTCCCTAATCAATGGTAAAAATATTCACCTTCAGGTATGGATGATCAATGATTTTAGATCAACAATAGTCAATGGCCATTCCTACCATACACTATAGTCGATAGCCATTCTCACCATACACTAATGCTGCCGACGCACCTGAAATCTCTTCTCGGCATGCCAGGGCCCATGCAACTCAGCTTGTGCAGAGTGTCTTTTTTATGTCTTTTTTTTAGTGGAATGTGCATCTTATGTTGCAATGTGATAGGAAAAAACTAGAAATGTGCAGCGGGCACTTTTCGTGTTTTGTGTTTTGATTTCGGTTCTGGTTCCATCCTCGTGTTTTGGAACTGGATTGGTTTTGCCAAAACCACCCTTTCTTGTTCTGGTTTTGGTTATGGAGCTGGATGATTTTTGAAAAAAACATAAAAACAGCTAAAATCACAGAATTTTGGGGTAATTTTGATCCTACGGTAGTATTAACCACAATAACATTCAATTCCACTCATTTCCAGTCTATTCTGAACATCTCACACCTCACAATATTGTTTTTAGGCCTAAAAGTTGCACCAAGGTAGCTGTATGACTAAGCTAAGCGACACAAGTGTGCGGCACAAACACCTGGCCCATCTAGGAGTGGCATTGCAGTGTCAGACAGGATGGCAGATTTAAAAAATAGTTCCCAAACAGCACATGAAGCAAAGAAAAAAAGAGGTGCAATGAGGTAGCTGTGTGACTAAGCTAAGCTACCCAAGTGGCCGACACAAACACCTGGCCCATCTAGGAGTGGCACTGCAGTGCAGTGGCAGACAGGATGGCAGATTTAAAAAAATATGCCCCAAACAGCACATCATGCAAAGAAGAAAATAAGAATTTACTTACCGATAATTCTATTTCTCGTAGTCCGTAGTGGATGCTGGGGACTCCGTAAGGACCATGGGGAATAGCGGCTCCGCAGGAGACTGGGCACAAAAGTAAAGCTTTAGAACTACCTGGTGTGCACTGGCTCCTCCCCCCATGACCCTCCTCCAAGCCTCAGTTAGGATACTGTGCCCGGACGAGCGTACACAATAAGGAAGGATTTTGAATCCCGGGTAAGACTCATACCAGCCACACCAATCACACCGTACAACTCGTGATCTAAACCCAGTTAACAGCATGATAACAGAGGAGCCTCTAGAAAAGATGGCTCACTACAGCAATAACCCGATTTTTTGGTAACAATAACTATGTACCAGTATTGCAGACAATCCGCACTTGGGATGGGCGCCCAGCATCCACTACGGACTACGAGAAATAGAATTATCGGTAAGTAAATTCTTATTTTCTCTAACGTCCTAAGTGGATGCTGGGGACTCCATAAGGACCATGGGGATTATACCAAAGCTCCCAAACGGGCGGGAGAGTGCGGATGACTCTGCAGCACCAAATGAGAGAAGTCCAGGTCCTCCTCAGCCAGGGTATCAATTTTGTAGAATTTTACAAACGTATTTGCTCCTGACCAAGTAGCTGCTCGGCAAAGTTGTAAAGCCGAGACCCCTCGGGCAGCCGCCCAAGATGAGCCCATCTTCCTTGTGGAGTGGGCATTTACAGATTTTTGGCTGTGGCAGGCCTGCCACAGAATGTGCAAGCTGAATTGTACTACAAATCCAACGAGCAATAGTCTGCTTAGAAGCAGGAGCACCCAGCTTGTTGGGTGCATACAGGATAAACAGCGAGTCAGTTTTCTGACTCCAGCCGTCCTGGAAACATATATTTTCAGGGCCCTGATAACGTCTAGCAACTTGGAGTCCTCCAAGTCCCTAGTAGCCGCAGGCACCACAATAGGTTGGTTCAGGTGAAACGCTGAAACCACCTTAGGGAGAAACTGAGGATGAGTCCTCAATTCCGCCCTGTCCGAATGGAAAATCAGATAAGGGCTTTTACAGGATAAAGCCGCCACTTCTGACACGCGCCTGGCCCAGGCCAGGGCCAACAGCATGACCACTTTCCATGTGAGATATTTTAACTCCACAGATTTAAGTGGTTCAAACCAATGTGACTTTTGGAACCCAAAAACTACATTGAGATCTCAAGGTGCCACTGGAGGCACAAAAGGAGGCTGTATATGCAGTACCCCTTTTACAACGTCTGAACTTCAGGGACTGAAGCTAGTTCTTTTTGGAAGAAAATTGACAGGGCCGAAATTTGAACCTTAATGGACCCCAATTTCAGGCCCATAGACACTCCTGTTTGCAGGAAATGTAGGAATCGACCCAGTTGAATTTCCTCCGTCGGGCCTTACTGGCCTCGCACCACGCAACATATTTTCGCCAAATGCGGTGATAATGTTTTGCGGTTACATCCTTCCTGGCTTTGATCAGGATAGGGATGACTTCATACGGAATGCCTTTTTTCCTTCAGGATCCGGCGTTCAACCGCCATGCCGTCAAACGCAGCCGCGGTAAGTCTTGGAACAGACAGGGTCCTTGCTGGAGCAGGTCCCTTCTTAGAGGTAGAGGCCACGGATCCTCCGTGAGCATCTCTTGAAGTTCCGGTTACCAAGTCCTTCTTGGCCAATCCGGAGCCACGAATATAGTGCTTACTCCTCTCCATCTTATCAATCTCAGTACCTTGGGTATGAGAGGCAGATGAGGGAACACATACACTGACTGGTACACCCACGGTGTTACCAGAGCGTCTACAGCTATTGCCTGAGGGTCCCTTGACCTGGCGCAAAACCTGTCGAGTTTTTCCCAACGGTTTATAATCATGTGGAAGACTTCTGGGTGAAGTCCCCACTCTCCCGGGTGGAGGTCGTGTCTGCTGAGGAAGTCTGCTTCCCAGTTGTCCACTCCCGGAATTGCTGACAGTGCTATCACATGATTTTCCGCCCAGCGAAGAATCCTTGCAGCTTCTGCCATTGCCCTCCTGCTTCTTGTGCCACCCTGTCTGTTTACGTGGGTGACTGCCGTGATGTTGTCCGACTGGATCAACACCGGCTGACCTTGAAGCAGAGGTCTTGCTAAGCTTAGAGCATTGTAAATGGCCCTTAGCTTCAGGATATTTATGTGAAGTGATGTCCCCAGGCTTGACCATAAGCCCTGGAAATTCCTTCCCTGTGTGACTGCTCCCCAGCCTCGCAGGCTGGCATCCGTGGTCACCTGGACCCAGTCCTGAATGCCGAATCTGCGGCCCTCTAGAAGATGAGCACTCTGCAACCAACACAGGAGGGACACCCTTGTTCTTGGTGACAGGGTTATCCGCTGATGCATCTGAAGATGCGACCCGGACCATTTGTCCAGCAGGTCCCACTGGAAAGTTCTTGCGTGGAATCTGCCGAATGGGATTGCTTCGTAGGAAGCCACCATTTTACCCAGAACCCTTGTGCATTGATGCACTGAGACTTGGCTCGGTTTTAGGAGGTTCCTGACTAGCTCGGATAACTCCCTGGCTTTCTCCTCCGGGAGAAACACCTTTTTCTGGACTGTGTCCAGGATCATTCCTAGGAACAGAAGACGAGTCGTCGGAACCAGCTGCGATTTTGGAATATTGAGAATCCAATCGTGCTGCCGCAACACTACCTGAGATAGTGCTACACCGACCTCCAACTGTTCCCTGGATCTTACCCTTATCAGGGAATCGTCCAAGTAAGGGATAACTAAAATTCCCTTCCTTCGAAGGAATATCATCATTTCGGCCATTACCTTGGTAAAGACCCGGGGTGCCGTGGACCATCCATACGGCAGCGTCTGAACTGATAGTGACAGTTCTGTACCATAAACCTGAGGTACCCTTGGTGAGAAGGGTAAATTTGGACATGAAGGTAAGCATCCTCGATGTCCCGAGACATCATGTAGTCCCCTTCTTCCAGGTTCGCAATCACTGCTCTGAGTGACTCAATCTTGAATTTGAACCTCTGTATGTAAGTGTTCAAAGATTTTAGATTTAGAATCGGTCTCACCGAGCCGTCCGGCTTCGGTACCACAACAGTGTGGAATAATACCCCGTTCCCTGTTGCAGGAGGGGTACCTTGATTATCACCTGCTGGGAATACAGCTTGTGAATGGCTTCCAAAACTGTCTCCCTGTCAGAAGGAGACATCGGTAAAGCCGACTTTAGGAAACGGCGAGGGGGAGACGTCTCGAATTCCAATTTGTACCCCTGAGATATCACCTGAAGGATCCAGGGGTCTACTTGCGAGTGAGCCCACTGCGCGCT
Organism: Pseudophryne corroboree; assembly: GCF_028390025.1. Classification (NCBI taxonomy): domain Eukaryota; kingdom Metazoa; phylum Chordata; class Amphibia; order Anura; family Myobatrachidae; genus Pseudophryne; species Pseudophryne corroboree. Next base: position 246,773,428 of record NC_086446.1, read on the forward strand.
GAAATTCATTGAGACGGGCCCCCCACCGTGCCTGATTCTGCTTGTAAAGCCCTAGCGTCATACTGAGGGCTTGGCAGAGGCGGGAGAGGGTTTCTGTTCCTGGGAACTGGCTAATTTCTGCAGCCTTTTTCCTCTCCCTCTGTCACGGGGCAGAAATGAGGAACCTTTTGCCCGCTTGTCCACGAAAAGACTGCGCCTGATAATACAGCGTCTTCTCATGTTGCTTCCAAATGCCGTTTGAAAACCGCATCACCTGACCACTGTCGTGTCCATAACCCTCTACTGGTAGAAATGGACAACGCACTTAGACTTGATGCCAGTCGGCAAATATTCCGCTGTGCATCACGCATATATAGAAATGCATCTTTTAAATGCTCTATAGGCAAAAATATACTGTCCCTATCTAGGGTATCAATATTTTCAAAGAAAAGGGGAGTATTCCTGCACAACCAGTTGTTAAAATTAACTCAGTGGTATCTCACTAAGTACTTAGAACCAGCAATAAAGGAAATCGTTAGTATAGATAATCGTGGTTTAATCAATCTGCTGGTGGTTCTCCCCGAGGTAAATGACAAGTAAATCACAAAAACAAGTTGTTCCTTGAAAGGGATCAGGGAACAAAGAAGTAAACCTCTTTGTGGGGGCACTCTTATAGTTGTAAATATAATAATTATTAAAACATAACTTTTATTTGTTTTCAAGTAAGATATAGTGTTTGTCTTTTCTTTAACAGGGTTTTTAATGTAATTTTTTGGATATTTTTATGTATTTTTAAAAAAAAATTTAACAAATGATGAAGAAAAAATATATATACATATATTTAAATAAATTCAAAAAGCAAAAAGGTGAGTATATTAATTCCCATATAGTTGAGGTTTTTTATTTAGATAATTCAAACCTCTATATGTGGGTTTTACCCATGGGTGAAAATATTGTAAACTGTGTAACAAATAGATAATACACAGCAAAATAATAAATAAAAGAAGAAAAAATTAAATTTAATAAATGGTCAAAGTAATCTTATGACCACAATGGCACTGTGAAGAAAAAATTAAATTTAATAAATGGTCAAAGTAATCTTATGACCACAATGGCACTGTAATAATTGAGACGGAGCTGTTTGCCTACAGCATATTTCCCAAGGTTTCAGCTGGAAAGGTTATAACATTTGAAATAGTGGAAGAGCCAAGTATGCCCGTTACAATTAGTAACAAATTATCAGTCACATCATAATCTCCAGAGTATTCAATAAATATAATTATACAGGCATTGAACAGATAGTATGTTTGTTTCCTATTAGGAGGAAAGAAGAGGAAAAGCCGGAAAGAGCAGTACTGTATAAATAACAGAACTTATATCAAGACACAATGTATCAGGACTATTTCTTCTGTAATCTAAAAATATTATTGGTTCATCTGGAGCATATCATTTGCTATAAAAACAATTATGATACCTGAATGAGCTCAATTCCCCTGTATACAAAGGGTATATTGTATAAATGTGTCATATGTAACTTGGTGGTCTGGTTCCTTGAGAAAGTGACACAATGATAACAGATTCAAACATTTACATTGAGCTCAGTCCTCCTGTGAGTAAATTAACCTGAAGTGCTGACTTAGTGTAAAATGGCTCAGATTTCTCATATGCTTAACCAATGATACTTTGATGCAATATCAGTTATTGGGTTAGATTAACACATTAATAATAAACACCAGGGCTGAGGGGTGCCGCAGCGGACGACAGCAGAATCACTCTTTCTTCCTTCAGCCCGCCGCCGCCTGATTAACTCTCTCACCTCCCATTCACTGTGTGCTAGCACGCACATGGGAAGGCAGCAGAAGTTAGCCAGACACACGGGACGGGCTACTTTACTATTCACAAGGTTTCGTGTTTATTATTAATGTGTTAATCTAACCCAATAACTGATATTGCATCAAAGTATCATTGGTTAAGCATATGAGAAATCTGAGCCATTTTACACTAAGTCAGCACTTCAGGTTAATTTACTCACAGGAGGACTGAGCTCAATGTAAATGTTTGAATCTGTTATCATTGTGTCACTTTCTCAAGGAACCAGACCACCAAGTTACATATGACACATTTATACAATATACCCTTTGTATACAGGGGAATTGAGCTCATTCAGGTATCATAATTGTTTTTATAGCAAATGATATGCTCCAGATGAACCAATAATATTTTTAGATTACAGAAGAAATAGTCCTGATACATTGTGTCTTGATATAAGTTCTGTTATTTATACAGAACTGCTCTTTCCGGCTTTTCCTCTTCTTTCCTCCTAATAGGAAACAAACATACTATCTGTTCAATGCCTGTATAATTATATTTATTGAATACTCTGGAGATTATGATGTGACTGATAATTTGTTACTAATTGTAACGGGCATACTTGGCTCTTCCACTATTTAAAATGTTATAACCTTTCCAGCTGATACCTTGGGAAATATGCTGTAGGCAAACAGCTCCGTCTCAATTATTACAGTGCCATTGTGGTCATAAGATTACTTTGACCATTTATTAAATTTAATTTTTTTCTTCACAGTGCCATTGTGGTCATAAGATTACTTTGACCATTTATTAAATTTAATTTTTTCTTCTTTTATTTATTATTTTGCTGTGTATTATCTATTTGTTACACAGTTTACAATATTTTCACCCATGGGTAAAACCCACATATAGAGGTTTGAATTATCTAAATAAAAAACCTCAACTATATGGGAATTAATATACTCACCTTTTTGCTTTTTGAATTTATTTAAATATATGTATATATATTTTTTCTTCATCATTTGTTAAATTTTTTTTTAAAAATACATAAAAATATCCAAAAAATTACATTAAAAACCCTGTTAAAGAAAAGACAAACACTATATCTTACTTGAAAACAAATAAAAGTTATGTTTTAATAATTATTATATTTACAACTATAAGAGTGCCCCCACAAAGAGGTTTACTTCTTTGTTCCCTGATCCCTTTCAAGGAACAACTTGTTTTTGTGATTTACTTATCAATATTTTCAGTCAGGGAATCCGACCACGCCAACCCAGCACTGCACATCCAGGCTGAGGCGATTGCTGGTCGCAGTATAACACCAGTATGTGTGTAAATACATTTTAGGATACCCTCCTGCTTTCTATCAGCAGGATCCTTAAGGGCGGCAATCTCAGGAGAGGGTAGAGCCCTTACAAGCGTGTGAGCGCTTTATCCACCCTAGGGGGTGTTTCCCAACGCACCCTAACCTCTGGCGGGAAAGGATATAATGCCAATAACATTTTAGAAATTATCAGTTGTTATCGGGGGAAACCCACGCATCATCACACACCTCATTTAATTTCTCAGATTCAGGAAAACTACAGGTAGTTTTTCCTCACCGAACATAATACCCCTTTTTGGTGGTACTCGTATTATCAGAAATGTGTAAAACATTTTTCATTGCCTCCATCATGTAACATGTGGCCCTACTGGAAGTCACATTTGTCTCTTCACCGTCGACACTGGAGTCAGTATCCGTGTCGGCGTCTATATCTGCCATCTGAGGTAACGGGCGCTTTAGAGCCCCTGACGGCCTATGAGACGTCTGGACAGGCACAAGCTGAGTAGCTGGCTGTCTCATGTCAACCACTGTCTTTTATACAGAGCTGACACTGTCACGTAATTCCTTCCAACAGTTCATCCACTCAGGTGTCGACCCCCTAGGGGGTGACATCACTATTACAGGCAATCTGCTCCGTCTCCACATCATTTTTCTCCTCATACATGTCGACACAAACGTACCGACATACAGCACACACACAGGGAATGCTCTGATAGAGGACAGGACCCCACTAGCCCTTTGGGGAGACAGAGGGAGAGTTTGCCAGCACACACCAGAGCGCTATATATATACAGGGATAACCTTATATAAGTGTTTTTCCCCTTATAGCTGCTGTATCTTTAATACTGCGCGTAATTAGTGCCCCCCTCTCTTTTTTAACCCTTTCTGTAGTGTAGTGACTGCAGGGGAGAGCCAGGGAGCTTCCCTCCAACGGAGCTGTGAGGGAAAATGGCGCCAGTGTGCTGAGGAGATAGGCTCCGCCCCCTTATCGGCGGCCTTATCTCCCGTTTTTCTATGTATTCTGGCAGGGGTTAAATGCATCCATATAGCCCAGGAGCTATATGTGATGCATTTTTTGCCATCCAAGGTGTTTTTATTGCGTCTCAGGGCGCCCCCCCCCAGCGCCCTGCACCCTCAGTGACCGGAGTGTGAAGTGTGCTGAGAGCAATGGCGCACAGCTGCAGTGCTGTGCGCTACCTTGTTGAAGACAGGACGTCTTCTGCCGCCGATTTTCCGGACCTCTTCTGTCTTCTGGCTCTGTAAGGGGGCCGGTGGCGCGGCTCTGGGACCCATCCATGGCTGGGCCTGTGATCGTCCCTCTGGAGCTAATGTCCAGTAGCCTAAGAAGCCCAATCCACTCTGCACGCAGGTGAGTTCGCTTCTTCTCCCCTTAGTCCCTCGATGCAGTGAGCCTGTTGCCAGCAGGTCTCACTGAAAATAAAAAACCTAAAACTAAACTTTTCACTAAGCAGCTCAGGAGAGCCACCTAGTGTGCACCTTCTCGTTCGGGCACAAAATCTTAACTGAGGCTTGGAGGAGGGTCATGGGGGGAGGAGCCAGTGCACACCAGGTAGTTCTAAAGCTTTACTTTTGTGCCCAGTCTCCTGCGGAGCCGCTATTCCCCATGGTCCTTACGGAGTCCCCAGCATCCACTTAGGACGTTAGAGAAAAAGAGGTGCAATGAGGTAGCTGTATAACTAAGCTAAGCGACACAAGTGTGCAGCACAAACACCTGGCCCATCTAGGAGTGGCTCTGCTGTTGCAGACAGGATGGCACTTAAAAAACTAGGCCCCAAACAGCACATGATGCAAAGAAGAAAAAGAGCAATGAGGTAGCTGTATGACTAAGCTAAGCGACACAATTGTGCAGCACAAACACCTGGCCCATCTAGGAGTGGCACTGCAGAGGCAGACAGGATGGCACTTAAAAAAAAAAATAGTCCCCAAACAGCACATCTTGCAAAGAAGAAAAAGAGGTGCAATAAGATAGCTGTATGACTAAGCTAAGCGGCACAAGTGTGCGGCACAAACAACATGGGACGTGCTGGAATTTGCCCAGATGTAATACACGCACAATATTGGTGGCACAGGAGAGCATACCCCTAAACCACACACACGGCAAAACCTGTAAAATTAATTTGGATAAAAATAACCCTTTTATTTGGAGCTATTATAATAATATGCAGCACAGGCGAGCGTACCCCTACACCACACAGGCCAACCCTGTAAAAATTATTTTGATAATAATATAAGTAATGATAATGTATATAACCCTTTTATTTGGAGTAAATAATATACAGCACACGACACCACCACTGGACTTATGGCAGCACAAGACACCACCACTGGCCTGATGCAGCACAAGACAGCACCACTGGACTGGACTTATATGGCAGTACCCCTGGACTTATACGGCAGTACCCTTGGAGTTGTATGGCAGTGTCAGACAGGATGGCACTTTAAAAAACTAGTCCCCAAACAGCACATGATGCAAAGAAGAAAAAGAGGCGCAAGATGGAATTGTTCTTGGGCCCTCCCACCCACCCTTATGTTGTATAAACGGACATGCACACTTTTACAAACCAATTATTTCAGCGACAGGGTCTGCCACACGACTGTGGCTGAAATGACTGGTTTGTTTGGGCCCACACCAAAAAAGAAGCAATCAATCACTCCTTGCACAAACTGGCTCTACAGAGGCAAGATGTCGACCTCATCCTCCGATTCCTCACCCCTTTCAGTGTGTACATCCTCCTCACAGAGTATTAATTCGTCCCCACTGGAATCCACCATCACAGGTCCGTGTGTACTTTCTGGAGGCAATTGCTGGTAAAGGTTTTCCTGGAGGAATTTATAATTAATTTTGATGAACATCATCTTCTCCACATTTTGTGGAAGTAAAAGCCTACGCCGATCGCTGACAAGGTTACCGGCTGCACTAAGCATACTATCGGAGTACACACTGGAGGGGGGGGCAACTAAGGTAAAATAAAGCCAGTTTGTGCAAGGGCATCCAAACTGCCTCTTTTACCTGCCAGTATACGTACGGACTGTCTGACATGCCTACTTGGATGCTGTCACTCATATAATCCTCCACCATTCTTTCAATGGTGACAGAATCATATGCAGTGACAGTAGACGACATGTCAGTAATCGTTGGCAGGTCCTTCAGTCCGGACCAGATGTCAGCACTCGCTCCTGACTGCCCTGCATCACTGCCAGCGGTTGGGCCAGGAAATCTTATCCTTTTTCTCGCAGCCCCAGTTGCGGGAGAAAGTGAAGGAGGAGCTGTTGACGGGTCACGTTCCGCTTGAGTTGACAATTTTCTCACCAGCAGGTCTTTGAACCTCTGCAGACTTGTGTCTGCCGGAAAGAGAGATACAATGTAGACTTTAAACCTAGGATCGAGCACGGTGGCCAAAATGTAGTGCTCTGATTTTAGCAGATTGACCACCCTTGAATCCTGGCACAGTAAATGAAGGGCTCCATCCACAAGTCATACATACTTTGTGGAATCGCTCCGTCTTGGCTCCTCCTTCAAATTCTCCAGCTGCTTCTGCAAAAGCCTGATGAGGGGAATGATCTGACTCAAGTTGGCAGTGTCTGAACTGACTTCACGTGTGGCAAGTTCGAAGGGTTGGAGAACCTTGCACAAGACCAAAATCATTCTCCACTGCGCTTGAGTCAGGTGCATTCCCCCTACTTTGCCTATATCGTAGGTGGATGTATAGGCCTGAATGGCCTTTTGCTGCTCCTCCATCCTGTGAAGCATATAGAGTGTTGAATTCCACCTCATTACCACCTCTTGCTTCAGGTGATGGCAGGGCAGGTTCAGGAGTGTTTGATGGTGCTCCAGTCTTCGGCACGTGGTGGCTGAATGTCGAAAGTGGTCCACAATTTTTCGGGCCACCGACAGCATCTCCTGCATGCCCCTGTGATTTTTCAAAAAATTCTGCACCACCAAATTAATTGTATGTGCAAAACATGGGACGTGCTGGAATTTGCCAAGATTTAATGCACACACAATATTGGTGGCGTTGTCCGATATCACAAATCCCCAGGAGAGTCTAATTGGGGTAAGCCATTGTGCGATGATGTCCCTCAATTTCCGTAAGAGGTTGTCAGCAATGTGCCTCTTACGGAAAGCGGTGATACATAGCGTTGCCTGCCTAGGAACGAGATGGCATTTGCGAGATGCTGCTACTGGTGCCGCTGCTGTTGTTGCTGCGGGAGGCAATACATCTACCCAGTAGGCTGTCACAGTCAGATAGTCCTTAGTCTGCCCTGTTCCACTTGTCCACATGTCCGTGGTTAAGTGGACAGTGGATACAACCGCATTTTTTAGGACACTGAGGACACTTTTTCTGACGTCTCTGTACATTCTCGTTATCGCCTGCATAGAGAAGTGGAACCTAGATGGGATTTGGTACCAGGGACACACTAACTCAAACAATTCTCTAAGTCCCACTGAACTAATGGCGGATACCGGATGCACGTCTAACACCAACATAGCTGTCAAGGCTTCAGTTTTTCCGATTTGCAAAAGGATGACTGCTGTTATATTTCAACTTCCTCACAAAGGACTGTTTGGCAGTCAATTGCTTAGTTGAAGTAGTACAAGTGGTCTTCCGACTTCCCCTCTGGGATATTGATTGACTCCCAGCTGCAACAACAGCAGCGGCAGCAACAGCAGCAGTGGGAGTATTACTCAAGGACTGCCAGTGACATGGCCTGCAGGACTAGTGACGTTCCTGACTGAGGAGGAAGTTGACATTGAGGGAGTTGGTGGTGTGGCTTGCAGGAGCTTGGGTACAAGAAGAAAAAGGGATTTAGGTGTCAGTGGACTGCTTACGCTCTTACCCAAAGTTTCACAACTTGACACTGACTTCTGATGAATGCGCCGTGTCACAACTGAGGGCCTGAGCTGACGGAAGGCAGCCTCAGTTGTAGGGGCTGAGATGTACCGGAACCTGGGAGGTTGTATCAGACCCCTGGACATGTAAGTAACATGAAGAGAAACCGCCCGAAGGCGTGACCACGACAACTTGAGTAAAAGTCAATGATATTTATTTATGACAAACTCCATGCATCACAGTAGCAGTAAAAAGTAACATAAAAATCAGCAGAGAAATAATAATACAGTTCCTGGGTACTACAGGGTGGCAGGGGCCACAGAGCTCTGGTGGTATGAGACAGTTCTTATTATCTGCAAGTTGGAAAGTCCTTACCAGGCTCAACTGTAGCAATGAGGAAAGCCCAGGGTCGTACCAGCTGGTGTTCCAGGGAAAGCTGGACTGCTGTAGATAAAATGCTGCTGTGGGTACTGGTTAGAACCAGACAGGTGTTGGCACGGAGTGGATACTGGCTGGAACCAGTTAAATAATAAATAAAGCTTGAGAGCGATGCAATGTAGATGAAATGTAGAATTTGAGAGCGGAGAAATAATAATACCGGTGGAGAGTGGTAAACTGCAGAAAGGACACCGGCCCTTTAAGAGAAGCAGTACACTGCTGGAAGCTAAGCTGGAAGCAGGTGATGTTGTAGCTGGAAACAGGTGAGTCCAGAATGGATCGGAGAGTCAGGCTACACCGCAGATGGAATGCTGGTGCGGGTCTCTATAGCAGAAGTCTGGAGACAGGAGCTGGAACCTGGAAGACATTCACAGAAGAGAGACAAACTGGAACTAGGTTTGACAACCAAAGCACTGACGCCTTCCTTGCTCAGGCACAACCTATTTATACCTGCAGCAAGGAAGGCATTGGCTAGGCAATTATGCAAATTAATAATACTGACAACGGATTGGTAGGAATGATCAGCTGACAGAATCCAAGATGGCTGCGCCCATGCAGACACTTGGAGGGAAGTTTGGATTGTAATCCATGTGGTCTGGAAAACAGTAATGGCGGCGCCGGCCACCGGAGACAGGAGACGCCAGGCTGACAGATGCACATCCGACCACGCGGACACAGCGGAGGCCGCGGCTGACGTAATCGCCACTCTGAATGCAGAAGCTCAGGGACGGCGGCGGAGGCCGCGGGAGACGCCATGCCAGATGTATAAGGCGTTACTGTGACTGCGTCCAGAGAGACAGGAGAGGATGCGGGAATGTGCACATCAGGATAACAGATGGGATCCGGTCCTGGAGCGCTGAGCCAGCCTTAGGAGGCATCTGATAGGTAAGAAATGGCGTCCAGATACCCGGATCGTGACAGCACCCCCCCCTTTAGGAGTGGCCCCAGGACACTTCTTTGGCTTTTGAGGAAACTTGGAATGGAATCTCCGGACCAAGGCAGGAGCATGGACATCAGAAGCATTGGTCCATGAGCGTTCCTCAGGGCCGTAACCCTTCCAGTCAATAAGATACTGTAGTTGACCGTAACGGTGACGTGAGTCCAGGATCTTGGCCACTTCATACTCAACACCTCGTTGAGTTTGGACTTTCGGAGTTGGAGGAAGTGAGGAATTAAACCGATTCAAGATTAGCGGTTTCAACAGGGAAACATGGAATGTCCTGGGTATCTTTAAGAAGGGAGGCAACTGGAGTCTGTAAGCAACAGGATTGATGACTTGATCAATTTTAAAAGGACCGATGTAGCGAGGTGCAAACTTCATACTGGGAACTCTTAACCTCAAATTCTTCGTGGATAACCATACCCGATCACCCACCTTGAGAGCAGGAACTGCTCAACGCTTCTTATCCGCAAACTTCTTGTACCTGAACGATGCCTTGAGCAGAGCTGATCGTACGCTCTTCCAGATATTGGCAAACTGATGCAAGGTGATATCCACTGCGGGAAACGAAGTTGCTGGAAGCGGTTGGAACTCAGGGACTTTAGGGTGGAATCCAAAGTTGGTGAAGAATGGTGTTGAAGAAGATGAAGAATGATACTGGTTGTTATGACAGAACTCGGCCCAGGGAAGTAATTGAACCCAGTCATCTTGAGAGGAGGACACATAGATGCGGAGGAAGGACTCCAAGTCCTGATTCACCCTCTCAGTTTGACCATTGGTCTGAGGATGGTAAGCCGTGGAAAACTTTAGCTTGACTTGGAGGGCTTGACATAAACTTCGCCAGAATTTGGCTGTGAATTGAACTCCTCGATCTGAGATAATTTCTTCTGGAAGACCGTGGAGTCGAAAGATCTCTTGTATGAATACTTGAGCCAACTTGGAAGCTGACGGAAGACCGGTGAGAGGAATGAAGTGTGCCATCTTGGTGAACCGGTCAACTACCACCCAGATGGTATTAAACTTGTTGCACATGGGCAAATCTGTAATAAAATCCATCGACAAATGGGTCCATGGTCGACGGGGAACAGATAGTGGAACCAGTTGCCCCGCAGGCGACTGGCGGGATACTTTATGTTGAGCACACTTTGGGCAAGATGCAATAAACTCCAAAACGTCCTTTTTCAGAGTTGGCCACCAATAAGACCTAGAGATAAACTCCAGGGTTTTTTGGATACCTGTATGTCCGGCAAAGCGGGAAGCATGGGCCCAATGCATGAGCTTCTTCCTTAGTGTCGGCTTCACAAAACTTTTCCCTGATGGGGGCGTAGAGTCCATCCCTACCGTGGAGAATGCCAACGGATTTATAATAGGATGCTTGTCTGAAGACTCTGACTCATTTTCTTGCTCCCATGAGCGGGAAAGGGCATCGGCCTTGCGATTCTGAGAGCCCGGACAGAACTGGAGTTTAAAGTCGAACCTGGAAAAGAAAAGTGCCCATCTGGCCTGACGAGGGTTGAGACATTGTGCGCCTTTCAGATATAGAAGGTTCTTGTGGTCTGTAAGGATGGTGATTGAATGAGAAGCTCCCTCCAACAGATATCTCCACTCCTCTAGAGCGAGCTTGATGGCTAGCAACTCCTGGTCGCCAATGGCATAGTTGCGCTCCGCTGGGGAGAACTTCCGTGAGAAGAAACTGCAAGGATGTAAATGGCCATCTTTAGCCCTCTGAGATAACACCGCTCCTACTCCAACGGAGGAGGCATCCACCTCTAGGATGAAAGGAGAGTCGATGTCAGGCTGTTTCAGGACAGGTGCAGAGATGAACCTCTGTTTTAAAAGATGAAAAGCTTGCATGGCTTCTTCAGACCACTTGGACGGGTTAGCACCCTTCTTGGTGAAAGCAGTAATAGGCGCCACAATGGTGGAAAAGTCTCGTATAAACTTTCGGTAATAATTGGCGAACCCTAAGAACCTCTGGACCCCTTTGAGGGTTAAGGGTACCGGCCAATTCTGGATTGCTTGTAGTTTCTCAGGATCCATCTCTAGTCCGGAACCGGACACAATGTACCCTAGAAACGGAATGGACTTGACTTCAAAGACGCATTTCTCTAATTTGCAATAGAGATGATTGACACGGAGACGGGACAGAACCTCCTTTACCCAAAAACGATGTTCCTCTAAATTGTTGGCAAAAATGAGGATATCGTCTAGATAGACCACGACATGACGGTATAGAATGTCTCTGAAGATCTCATTGACGAAATGCTGGAAGACAGCTGGAGCATTGCTCAATCCGAAGGGCATGACGAGGTACTCATAATGTCCGTCACGGGTGTTAAATGCGGTCTTCCACTCGTCACCCTCACGGATCCGGATGAGATTGTATGCACCTCTCAAGTCCAGCTTTGTAAAGATGGTAGCTCCGCTAACTCTGTCAAAGAGCTCAGTAATCAGGGGTAAAGGATAGCGGTTCTTAATGGTAATGTCGTTCAAACCTCTGTAGTCGATGCACGGCCGCAGACCACCATCTTTCTTTTTTACAAAAAAGAAGCCTGCGCCGGCTGGAGAAGAAGAAGGTCGAATGAACCCCTTTGCTAGGTTCTCTTTAATGTATTCCTCCATAGAATGCGTCTCGGGCAGAGACAACGGATAAGTTCGGCCTCGAGGTGGAACCTTCCCTGGAACGAGATCAATCGGGCAGTCCCATTCTCTATGAGGAGGAAGGATATCAGCAGAAGCATTACTGAACACATCCGTGAAATCTTGATATGGAGGAGGTGGAACATCAGACGACCTGGGGGAGGAAGAACAGACAGGCAACACTTTAAACAAACATGTCTCAGCACAGGAGGGACCCCATGCCAGGATTTGCGTAGTCGTCCAATCAATTGTAGGATTGTGAAGACGGAGCCATGGAAGGCCCAGGACCACAGGATGTGTGGCTCTTGGAATCACTAAAAGTGAAATAAGTTCGGAATGAAGAACTCCCACTCTCAGACGAACTGGTAGAGTCCTTAGAGCAATAACTGTATCAAAAATTTTACTGCCATCCACGGCAGTTAAGGAAAAGGAGGAAGGAAGTCTCTCGGTGGGTAAGGACCACCGTTTAACATAGGCTTCGGTAATAAAGTTCCCAGCTGCTCCGGAATCCAGGAGGGCAATGACATTCTGATAACGTTGAGCAACTTGAAGCGAGACTGGGAGATTACAATCTTGAGGAGATGGAGAGGAGATCATTACTCCTAGCCGGCCCTCTCCTTGACGAGCTAGGACTTGGAGTCCCGGACGTTTGGGACAGGCATTAATGGTGTGAGACGGAGCTGCACAATAAAGACAGAGAGACTCGGAGAGACGTCTTCGGCGCTCAGCAGGAGTTAAACGGGAACGGCCAATTTGCATGGGTTCATCTTTAGTTGGTGACAGTTGGCGAGGAGGAGGAGCAGAAGATTTTGGAGCAGATGATCTTCCACGCTCAGTTGCTCTCTCTCTGAAACGTAAGTCAACTTTTGTACAAAGTGAGATTAGCTCATCTAACTTGGAGGGTAAGTCTCTGGTAGCTAACTGATCATTAATACGCTCGGATAAACCATGCCAGAATGCAGCATACAGGGCCTCGTCGTTCCATGCCAGTTCAGATGCCAGGATCTGGAACTGTATAAGATATTGTCCTACAGTATGTGATCCCTGGAGTAAACGGAGAATCTCAGACGAAGCTGAAGTTACCCGGCCTGGCTCGTCGAAGATGCGCCTGAATGTTGACACGAATGCAGTGTAAGAAGATAGCAGGGTGTCGGACCTCTCCCATAACGGTGATGCCCAGTCAAGGGCTGAGCCACTGAGAAGTGAGATGATGTAGGCAATTTTTGTACGGTCACTGGGAAAATTGCCAGGTTGTAGCTCAAACTGAATCTCACACTGGTTGAGAAATCCCCTGCAGAATCTTGGAGATCCGTCAAATTTTGCTGGCGTTGGAAGATGAAGACGTGGAGCAGAAACGGGTAAGGTGGGTGGGGTTATAGTTGGAGTCACTGTGGTTGACGCCCCAGATGCGCCTGATCCACGGAGAGTTGTCTGAATCCCATCCAGCCGAGTAGAGAGATCCTGGAGACAGCGGATGATGTGGCCCTGTGCAGCCTCCTGATGTTCAAGTCGGGCTGCCAGTTCTTGCATCGGCCTGGCCGCTTGATCCTGGTCTCCGGCTGGATTCATTTGGTCAGTGCTTACTGTCACAACTGAGGGCCTGAGCTGACGGAAGGCAGCCTCAGTTGTAGGGGCTGAGATGTACCGGAACCTGGGAGGTTGTATCAGACCCCTGGACATGTAAGTAACATGAAGAGAAACCGCCCGAAGGCGTGACCACGACAACTTGAGTACAAGTCAATGATATTTATTTATGACAAACTCCATGCATCACAGTAGCAGTAAAAAGTAACATAAAAATCAGCAGAGAAATAATAATACAGTTCCTGGGTACTACAGGGTGGCAGGGGCCACAGAGCTCTGGTGGAGACAGTTCTTATTATCTGCAAGTTGGAAAGTCCTTACCAGGCTCAACTGTAGCAATGAGGAAAGCCCAGGGTCGTACCAGCTGGTGTTCCAGGGAAAGCTGGACTGCTGTAGATAAAATGCTGCTGTGGGTACTGGTTAGAACCAGACAGGTGTTGGCACGGAGTGGATACTGGCTGGAACCAGTTAAATAATAAATAAAGCTTGAGAGCGATGCAATGTAGATGAAATGTAGAATTTGAGAGCGGAGAAATAATAATACCGGTGGAGAGTGGTAAACTGCAGAAAGGACACCGGCCCTTTAAGAGAAGCTGTACACTGCTGGAAGCTAAGCTGGAAGCAGGTGATGTTGTAGCTGGAAACAGGTGAGTCCAGAATGGATCGGAGAGTCAGGCTACACCGCAGATGGAATGCTGGTGCGGGTCTCTATAGCAGAAGTCTGGAGACAGGAGCTGGAACCTGGAAGACATTCACAGAAGAGAGACAAACTGGAACTAGGTTTGACAACCAAAGCACTGACGCCTTCCTTGCTCAGGCACAACCTATTTATACCTGCAGCAAGGAAGGCATTGGCTAGGCAATTATGCAAATTAATAATACTGACAACGGATTGGTAGGAATGATCAGCTGACAGAATCCAAGATGGCTGCGCCCATGCAGACACTTGGAGGGAAGTTTGGATTGTAATCCATGTGGTCTGGAAAACAGTAATGGCGGCGCCGGCCACCGGAGACAGGAGACGCCAGGCTGACAGATGCACATCCGACCACGCGGACACAGCGGAGGCTGCGGCTGACGTAATCGCCACTCTGAATGCAGAAGCTCAGGGACGGCGGCGGAGGCTGCGGGAGACGCCATGCCAGATGTATAAGGCGTTACTGTGACTGCGTCCAGAGAGACAGGAGAGGATGCGGGAATGTGCACATCAGGATAACAGATGGGATCCGGTCCTGGAGCGCTGAGCCAGCCTTAGGAGGCATCTGATAGGTAAGAAATGGCGTCCAGATACCCGGATCGTGACACGCTGCAGGTGACGTATAAGGGAGGATGTTCCTAGGTAGTTAATGTCCTTACCCTTACTTATTACAGATTGACAAAGGCAACACATGGCTTGACACCTGTTGTCCGGATTTGTGGAGAAATAATTCCACACCGAAGAGGTGGCTCTTTTGGTATTTTGCCCAGGCATCACAATGGGCTTCTTAATCCCACGGACAACAGGTGTCTCCACCACATCACCATCAGAATCATCATCATCAACTTCCTCCTCAGCACCAGCAACACCCATATCCTCATCCTGGTGTACGGGAGCTCCATCCAGCACTTGCAGAGGATGTGCAAATGGTGGAAGGAGCCATCTCTTCCCGTCCAGTGTTGGGAAGGTCAAGCATCGCAACCGCCGACACACTTGGACTCTCCTTGGGGATTTGTGATACCATCTTAGAACGCACTGTTCTTTGCTGTGCTTTTTCATCTTAACTCTTATCATTTTTCTAGCCGGAGGATGAGGGTTTCCATCGTCATGTGAAGCTGGACCACTAGTCATGGACATAGGCCAAGGCCTTAGCCGTTCCTTGCCACTCCGTGTCGTAACTGGCATATTGGCAAGTTTACGTTTCTCTTCAGACCATTTAAATTTCTTTTTTGGGTCTTTTTACTGAACTTTGGCTTTTTGGATTTAACATGCCCTCTACTATCACATTGGGCATCGGCCTTGGCAGACGATGGTGATGGCATTTCAATGTCTATATCATGACTAGTGGCAGCAGCTTCAGCACTAGGAGTAAGTGGGTCTTGATCTTTCCCTATTTTATCTTCCAAATTTTTGTTCTCCATTATTTTTCTGGAGCTAACAATATGCGGTACAGGAGAGCGTACCTCTACACTACACATGGCAAACCCTGTGAAAATTATTTGGATTAAATATTAATAACCCCTTTATTTGGAGTAAATAATATACAGCACAGGACAGCACCACTGAACTTATATGGCAGCACCACTGGACTGGACTTATACGGCAGTACCACTGGAATTATACAGCAGGATCACTGGAATTATACGGCAGTATCACTGGATTTATACGGCAGGATTACTGGAATTATACGGCAGTACCATTGGATTTAAACGTCAGTACCGCTGGACTTATACAGCAGTACCACTGGACATATACGGTAGTATCACTGGACTGAATTTATACACCAGTACCACTGGAATTATACGGCAGGATCACTGGAATTATACAGCAGTACCACTGGATTTATATGGCAGTACCACTGGACATATATGGCAGTATCACTGGACTGGATTTATAAGGCAGGATCACTGGAATTATACGGCAGTACCACTGGACTTATACAGCAGTACTACTGGACATATACGGCAGTATCACTGGACTGGATTTATACGCCAGTACCACTGGAATTATACGGCAGGATCACTGGACTGGATTTATACGCCAGTACCACTGGAATTATACAGCAGGATCGCTGGATTTATACGCCAGTACCACTGGAATTATACGGCAGGATCACTGGAATTATATGGCAGTACCACTGGACTTATACGGCAGTACCTGTGGACATATACATTAGTATCACTGGACTGGACTAATACGCCAGTACCACTGGAATTATACGGCAGGATCACTGGATTTATACGCCAGTACCACTGGAATTATACTGCAGGATCACTGGAATTATACTGCAGTACCACTGGACTTATACAGCAGTACCACTGGACATATACGGCAGTATCACTGGACTGGATTTATACACCAGTACCACTTGAATTATACGGCAGGTTCACTGGACATATATGGCAGTATCACTGGACTGAACTTATACACCAGTACTACTGGAATTATACGGCAGTACCACTGGATTTATACAGCAGTACGGCTGGACATATACGGCAGTATCAATGGACATATACGGCAGTATCACTGGAATTATACGGCAGTATCACTGGACATACCTGTATACAGCAGCACAGGGACACCACCACTGGACTGATGCAGGATAACACAGTACCACTGCAATGGACTGGACTTATACAGCAGCACTGGACATATAGTAGCAGGGGGCACCACCACTGTGACTGGACTGATGTAGCACAAGACACTACCACTGTACTGATGCAGCCCAACACAGCACCACTGGACTGGACTGGACTTATACAGCAGCACTGAACATATGGCAGCAGAGGATACCACCACTGTGACTGGACTGATGCAGCACAAGACACCACCACTGGACTGATCCAGCACCAGACAGCACCACTGGACTGGACTTATACAACAGCACTGGACATATGGCAGCAGAGGACAGAACCACTGTGACTGGACTGATGCAGCACAAGACACTACCACTGAACTGATGCAGGACACTGAGGACGGAGACACGTCCTCTCTCTACACTCTCTAATACCGGAGTGAAAATGGCAGCGACATGCGGCTCCTTATATGGAGTCCAAATGCTGCGACAATCCGACAGCGGGATGATGACGTTTTGCCTAGTTCTGGTTTCCGAGTCAGGCGGGAAAACCCGAGCCTGAGTCGGATCCGGGCTCAGGTGGTGAAGTTTGGGAGGGTTCGTGTTCTCAGGGAACTGAATCCGATTATCTCTAGAAAAAACCCTTCACAAGACTGTACTGATTAATTTTATATGCAACACTTGTATATCTGTGTGCTACTGAGTCTGAATCTGTATACAAAGTGCTACAATGCCGCAGATTTTTTTCCACAAAGTTCAGTCGCAGACAGATATACAAGTGTTGCATATGAAATTTATCAGTGCAGTCGTATGAAGCAGTTTTGTCACATTGCATTTTTGACACACATTTGAGCGAAAGACACTACTCTGCTCAATGCAACTCACTCACACCAGGCATATTGCGCCACATGGCATATTAGAGTAGGTGTATGAAGACACATCTGTAAGTGTAGTTTCAGTCTATTTCAAGCCCTTACACCAGGAAACATCCGGACAGGGTAACTAGTTCATTATGCTGCGGGGATCCTGGGTAGGTTCTATTGGTGAAAGTAGTGTCAATATAATATTTTGCCTGCAGTTTTCATTGTGGTCTGTAAGTGGATTTTATTGTTATCTAAATTATTTCCAACTTTCAGGCTTCATTAGCTGGGAGATGGGGAAATTCAGGAGCCAATAATTGATCCCATCAATTATAGGTACCATCTTGAGCTATTCAATGGGCCAAGGAAGTGATTTACTCTGTGAGACTACACAACAGAGTTAGATGCTATCTGTATTCTTCTTGGCACTCTAATTACTTAGAGCAAAATGTCCCATACATATATTTATATCCTTGACACTTTTTATCAAAGGGATACTGTACCCCAGGCCCCCCTCTGTCAGGGGTCCCACGTTCGGAGCACAACAAGCTCTCCCTCTTGTGTAGCAGCAAAACCAGGCAGCAATAATGCAAGAAGGACCATATGCAGTGCAGGCAGAGACACTGAAGTATCAGATTTCATGTCCTACCGATGGAGCTTCATGACCAGATGAGAGGTAGGAGGGGGGAGAGAGCTGTAAGTGACCCAGGGATCCCAGCATCTCCTCTTCTGTCTTGAAATACCATTCATATCCATTAAATAGTTCAACCCAGGTGATGCCAATCATATATTAAAAAGGAAGTCCAGAAGCAGAGCTTTTTGTCCCTCCTGCAATGGGTATTGAGGGTCATTCCGACCCGATCGCTTGCTGCAGTTTATCGCAGCGCAGCGATCGTCGCCGGCGCATGCCAGCCGTCGTTGTTTAGCGATCGCCTCTGAGGCAGAGGCAGGCGCTGGGCGGGAGGGGGATGGACAGCGGCGCTAAGCCGCCATTTAGGGAGCGCGGTCCGGCCAACGCAGGCGTGACCAGACCATTGGGGGGGCGGGCCGCGGCAGCTGTGTGACGTCACACGCAGTCGCTGCGATCCGGGGCAGCGAAGAGGTTTTCCCAGCCAGCCGCAGGAGCTGCGCTGGCCGGAGTAACTCCTGAGATGCAAAAGCATCGCCGCTGTGCGATGCTTTTGCATTTCTGCGGGGGGGCTGGCACTGACATGCAGGGCGGACTAGCCCTGTGCTGGGCGTCCCCCCGCATGTCTGAGTGCCTGATCGAAGCTGTGCTAAATTTAGCACAGCTATGATAAACTCGGAATGACCCCCGTTGTGGGGAGGTATGCACAATCTAATATACACCCCACCCCCTCCCCCGGGAACCCCTTGTCTTAAGTGCCCCAGGCCCCCCCAAGGCTTAATCCGGCCCAGCCGTAATTGCCATAGTAGAAAAACTCTACAATAAAAATATCAAGAGGTCTGTTTTCTGGTAGTAGAAGAAAATATTTAAACACGCTCAAGATGACTTGTGTCATGATTGATTTCTAAAGAGAGAATTAAAATCAGAAAGGGTTTTCCCAGTTAAATAAGCAACTTGAAAGCAGGCCTCTGCCAAGTCTTCCACACTTCCAGCCAAGTTCATTTTGTGTGGAAAAAACAAGTAAAAATCCCATGTGGAGAGAAGCTGCCTGAAAAAGCAGAGGAGTCCCCTTTTATCTCTATGTTTATTTCTGCTGTTGTGTTACCAACTCCTACACCAAGTTTCTGTGTTTTCTGGACCGGATTATGTACTGTGCGATCTCCTCTACAACTGGGGCCAAATCTATTATAGCAAACAGCCTTCGGTTCTCATGGCAGAAAGCCATGTAGATTGATCAGGATTCCAGGAGTAGGTTTGGGTGACAGCAAGGTTACTATTGAAGCCTAATCAAATAGTCAGATTTCTTTAAGTAACATGAACCAGTAATCTACACTCCAAGGAGGCAGAGGATTTTTGTGAGCTGAACCAGTAATCATCAGAATGCGGCCTATAAATACAGTGAGAACCATTCACATTACTGAGGCATGCAGCACTAGTTCATCCTACAAAACTAAAGGAAATGGCTGTGAGTTTCGGTATTCTTGCTGTACCAAATCTCTGAAACTTTGGTTAAGTAAAGTACTCCACAGTTGCAAGTGCCAATTTATGTGAAATGTTTATGCCACACCAGAATCATAAGACTGCAGTTATTGTACAGTACTCCACTGGGCAGTTGCAACTGCAAACTAGTGTAAAAGGTTTATAGTGGATGCAGCACATTTACAGGTACAGGAGGGGATGTAGTTATGTGACCGGTGGTCGGAAGTCACTATACCGCCGCCGGGATCCCACTCGCTTAAAAGCTTGACAGTCGGCATGCCAACTGACAGGGACTATTCACACTCATGGGTGTCCACAACACCGATAGAGTGGGAATAGAAACTGTGGCGAGCGCAGTGAGCCACCGAGCCCGCTGCATGGCGAGCACATCGAGCCCGCAAGGGGCTTCGTTGCGCTTGACCCCCACCTTGCCGGCAATCTAAAGCTTGGGATCCCGGCATTGGTATGTTGACCGGCGTTTGGCGACCAGTCACACGAACCCAACACTACAGGAGACCTTAAAATAAATACAAACCAATCCATTAGGAGCCCTCACGCTAGTCCAGGGAAGCAGAGGGAGATTAGGGAGGTAAATGTGTGGTTTAGAGACTGGGGTAGGAAAGAGGGGTTTGTGTTCTTGGAATACTGGGCGGGCTTCTCAGTCAGGCGCCATCATTTTCTTCGCAATGGATTGCACCTGAATGAGGAGGGGGAGGAGGGGGCAGCAGTGCTGGGGGGTAGGATGGTTAGAAGGTTGGAGGAGATTTTAAACTAGGTGCCTGGGGGAGGGATTAGAAAGCATTAGAGGGACAACTAGAGAGAGAAGAAAGGAGGGATCTATAAAATATAATGGGGGTGGAGAGGGGGGAAGGGGAATAATAGCAATGGTAAATCTAGGAAAACTCAAGTTCCTAAGGAAACGTTGTCTACAACAAAATTTGCAGATTAGGGAATTACTAAACTTAAATGTATTCTTGCAATTGCAAGAAGCCTAACAAGTAAAATGGGGGAATTGGAAACGATTGCACTTAATGATCATTATAATATCATAGGCATTACAGAGACATGGTGGGACGATTCTCATGACCAGGCAATAAACTTGGAGGGGTACACTCTCTTCAGGAGAGATAGGACTAATAAAAGGGGAGGGGTTGTTTGTATTTATGTTAAGCCATACTTAAAACCGTATTTAAAGGAGGTTTTTACAACTTTGGTCAATAAATACACTCATATGTTCATTCCCAAGGTCAGCAAAAACAGGAGTAGTAAATTCAAACCAATGTGGTTTAATAGACGGTCAAGGAACTAATGGATAAAAAAAGGCATGCTTTCAAAGCATTTAAGTCTGACGGGAAGGCGGAATCATTCCAGTAGGTTGGAGGAGATTTTAAACTAGGTGCCTGGGGGAGGGATTAGAAAGCATTAGAGGGACAACTAGAGAGGGAAGAAAGGCGGGATCTATAAAATATAATGGGGGTGGAGAGGGGGGAAGGGGAATAATAGCGATGGTAAATCTAGGAAAACTCAAGTTCCTAAGGAAACGTTGTCTACAACAAAATTTGCAGATTAGGGAATTACTAAACTTAAATGTATTCTTGCAATTGCAAGAAGCCTAACAAGTAAAATGGGGGAATTGGAAACGATTGCACTTAATGATCATTATAATATCATAGGTATTACAGAGACATGGTGGGACGATTCTCATGACCAGGCAATAAACTTGGAGGGGTACACTCTCTTCAGGAGAGATAGGACTAATAAAAGGGGAGGGGTTGTTTGTATTTATGTTAAGCCATACTTAAAACCGTATTTAAAGGAGGTTTTTACAACTTTGGTCAATAAATACACTCATATGTTCATTCCCAAGGTCAGCAAAAACAGGAGTAGTAAATTCAAACCAATGTGGTTTAATAGACGGTCAAGGAACTAATGGATAAAAAGAGGCATGCTTTCAAAGCATTTAAGTCTGACGGGAAGGCGGAATCATTCCAGTACTTCAAGCAATGTAACAAAAATGAAAAAAAGAAATCAGAGCAGCTAAAATTAAAAATTAAAAACAAATCGCCAAGGAGAGTAAAATAAACCCCCAAAAAGTTCTTTAAGTATATAAATGGTAAAAGGTTAAAAAAAGGAGAATAATGGACCATTAAAAGGCGAGTTGAATGTCTTGATTATTGATGATAGGGAAAAAGCAGATTTATTAAATAAATTCTTTTCATCAGTATTCACAAGAGAGGACAGGTTGGCGAGAGTAGTGCACAACATATGTTATGATAACGATCCGTTGCTAAGTACTTGGTTAAACGAGGAAGTAGTCCGGGAGAGACTAAGTAAAATTAAGATAAATAAATCTCCTGGGCCGGATGGACTTCACCCCAGGGTTCTTATGGAACTTAACTCAGAGCTATCAAGGCCATCATACTTGATTTTCAGTGAGTCAGTTACATTAGGAATGATACCGAAGGACTGGCGCAAAGCAGATGTGGTCCCAATATTTAAAAACGGAATGAAAACTAATCCCAGTAACTATAGACCGGTAAGTTTGACATCTATAGTGGGGAAAATACTGGAAGGTATAATAAGGGATAGCATTCTGGAGTACTTGGATTCCTCCAAGGTTATTAATAGGAATCAGCATGGTTTTGTGAGACAGGTCATGTCAAACTAACCTAATTAGCTTCCACGAGGAAGTGAGCGATAATATTGATCAGGGTAAAACAGTAGATGTAGTCTTTTTAGATTTTGTTAAGGCCTTTTACAAAGTCCCACATAAGAGACTAGTTTCAAATTAAGTGAGCTTGGGGTAGGAAACACTATTTGTACTTGGGTGAGTAATTGGCTATATAACAGGGAACAGCGAGTGGTGGTTAATGGGATGTTTTCTGAATGGGCCTCAATGCTTAGTGGAATACCTTAGGGTTCTGTACTCTGGCCACTGTTGTTTAACATATTGATTAATGACCTAAGAGTGGGCCTGGAAAGCACAGTGTCAATTTTCGCAGACGATACTAAACTAATTAATTCAGACAAGGATATTGAGTCTCTACCTAATGATTTAACTAGACTGGAGGTCTCGGCAGACAAATGGAAAATGAGGTTCAATATAGATAAATGTAAAGTTATGCACTTTGGAACTAAGTACAATCAGGCAGCCTATAAATTAAATGGGGAAAATGAAGGGATAACGGTAGTTGAAAAAGATCTGGTAGTGCTCATCGATAATCAAAATGCAGCAACAAAAGCAAATAAGGTGTTTAGCATGCATTAAACGGGGAATGGAGACAAGGGAAGAGAGTGGAATCCTGCCAATGTATAAATCATTGATACGGCCACACCTAGAATATTGTGTACAATTCTGGGCACCTCCCTACAAAAAAAGATATCTTGGAACTAGAAAGGGTTCAAAAGCGAGCCACCAAACTGGTTAAGGGGTTAGAGGCATTGAATTATGAGGAAAGACTTACAAGGTTAGATATGTTTACACTGGAAAAGAGGCGGCTGAGAGGGGACATTATTAACAATTATAAATACATAAAGGGACAAAACAAGGATTTATCAGATGATCTGTTTATTTAAAAAACCCTACACAGGACATGTGGACACCCCCTGAGGTTAGAAGAGAAAAAATTTCATACACAACGGAGGAAAGGATTCTTCACAGTAAGAGCAGTCAGGATTTGGAATTCACTGCAAGAAAAGGTAGTAATGGTGGACTCGTCAATACGTTTAAAAATGGATTAGATAAATTCCTAACTAAAAGAAATATCCAAGGATACAGTATTTAAAAGATGTAAAAAAATTTTTTTAAATGTATTACATTTTATAATACAGGTTGAGCTCGATGGACATTTTGTCTCTTTTCAGCCTCATCGACTAAGTAACTATGAAAGTGATCTGGTGATAAAGGTGGGAATTTTACTTGGGTTAGTTTTCGTGAATGCAGCTCCCATTAAAGGGATGAGAGCTATTCAGCTGTTTGTGCCGCTGGAAGCATATGCCACAGGTGCCCAATATGTCTGCTCGCACCTTCCTGAGGTGCCAAAAGTCAAGTTTTTGAGCAACAAAACTACCTTTTTAGCAGTGCACCCAGTAGTTTGCACTGGTTTAACCACTTTACGTAATAGCATTATGTATTCGATATACCTTTCTGAGACCATTAGTATAGGAATATTGAAACTGCTTAAAACAGAATCATTCACATTGGGATACTTTTTATTTTTTATCAAGTATGGTAAGACCTGGGTCCAACAACTTTGGAATGTGCACCAATAGGGATGACTTTTGGGATTATTTAAGGGAATTGTGGATTTGGGGCATATGGGTAAAATGTAATTGGTGAGAAATTGCTACAAATTGGGGGATTGGTGACATGTATTGGTGGAGTTATAGTTAGTATATTTGGGTATGAACATACCCTTGAATTGGAAATATTTACAAATATGTTATTTAGTAAAGTGAATTTAAAGTGTCTATTCAGGTTTTATTAGTTTAAATTTAAGATGGTGTCTAGTTTAATTTAATTTTTAATTAAGTTCAAATATCTATTGAAAGTTAGAAAGTTACCAATACAATTGCAAGCAACAGAGACAGTTAATGTTATTACTTGATGATATCTTCTAATACTAACTTTATGTACTTTTTAGGTAAATATAAGGGGGAGCGATTTGTAGGGACTAGCGATTTTAGAGTAGTAGTATATCCATTATTTGAAAATCCTATCATTCATTTTCTTCTCAGTTTTCTTTGTGTTACAGTACTGCTAGAGGATGGGGGTAAGGTTCTCCACACCTATGCCATAGGCGGGTAAAACGCTAGCATACCCTGTCACAATTTTGCTATTTGGCCATGTTAAAACCATTTGCAGGGCATGATGGGAAGTGTAGTTCAACAAAAGCTGGGGGGCTGCTTTTTGCAACCCCAGATATTGGGGTATCTCCGAGATAAACCCCTGATCCACTGGAAGACAGAGGAGGGTATCTGTGTACTGAATCACATGGGAATAATTCTCCAAAGAAAGGAATCTCCAAATAATAAGAGATACATATAGTGGGTATGGGTCGTTGGGTAGACACAACTTCGACAGTCATTAGGTCGACCATGGAAGGTCGACATGCATTATGTCGACAGGGACAATAGGTCAACATGGTCATTAGGTCGACATGTACTAGGTCGACAGGTCAAAAGGTCGACATGTTTTTTTAAAACTTTTTTTGGTGTAGTTTTCTTCGTAAAGTGACGGGGAACATCAATTAGTACACAGTGTCCCCTTGCATGGCTAGCAATCGCTCCACTACCGCTTTGCTCGGCACAGATTACCGTTCCAATCGTAGTCCACATGGATCGTATGAAAAAATCCAAAAAATGGGAAAAAAATTATTGAAAAACTCATGTCGACCTGTTGACCTGTCGACCTAGTACATGTCAACCTAATGACCATGTCGATCTTCAGTGGTCAACCTAATGACTATCGACCTAAGCTGTGTCGACCTAACGACCGTATCCCCATATAGTATTGCCATAAAGTTTTACACATTGTAACAGTATCTTTGAAAGGTAAACTAGAGGGAAAAAATAAACGCAGTGCTTATCTGACACGGGGCCAGATGCATCATCGCTTGGAAAGTGATAAAATGGAGAGTGAAAAAGTACCAGCCAATCAGCTCCTAACTGCCATTTTTCCAACACAGCCTGTGACATGGTAGTTGGGAGCTGATTGGCTGGTACTTTTTCACTCTCCATTTTATCACTTTCCAAGTGATGATGCATCTAGCCCAAAATGTCTCAAGCTTCACAAGTACTCACACTCACGAGACAGGATCTCTAAGAAAGTAAAGCACAGTATATTGGGGGTAATTCCAAGTTGATCGCAGCAGGAAATTTTTTAGCAGTTGGGCAAAACCATGTGCACTGCAGGGGGGGCAGATGTAACGTGCAGAAAGAGTTAGATTTCGGTGGGTTATTTTGTTTCTGTGCAGGGTAAATAGTGGCTGCTTTATTTTTACACTGCAATTTAGATTGCAGATTGAACATACCACACCCAAATCTAACTCTCTCTGCACATGTTATATCTGCCCACCCTGCAGTGCACATGGGGGGTCATTCCGAGTTGTTCGCTCGCAAGCTGCTTTTAGCAGCTTTGCACACGCTAAGCCGTCGCCTACTGGGAGTGAATCTGAGCTTATCAAAATTGCGAACGAAAGATTGGCAGAATTGCGAATAGACACTTCTTAGCAGTTTCTGAGTAGCTCCAGACTTACTCGGCATCTGCGATCAGTTCAGTGCTTGTCGTTCCTGGTTTGACGTCACAAACACACCCAGCGTTCGGCCAGACACTCCTCCGTTTCTCCAGCCACTCCCACATTTTTCCCAGAAACGGTAGCGTTTTTTCACACACACCCATAAAACGTCCAGTTTCCGCCCAGAAACAAAATCTGGACAAGAGAGCGCAGGCAGACTCCACTGAAGTTTCACAATTTTAATATACACAGTGATCACATAATATGGTATACATATACCTATTTAATACTAATAAAACCAATAAAAATCCGCACTACAACTCCATATATTCCACACAATTTAGTGCACTGATAGACTGATATAATGATGATATATGAATTGATATGTCCTAAGAGTTGACAGCTGATGTTTAAATGCTGAAAGTCTGGATATTATCCATATAACAGTCTCATATTTGAAATAGATTTGTTCAGGTTAAAGTCAGATGAATACAAAATAAGTGCACTGATTTTTATTGGTTTTATTAGTATTAAATAGGTATATGTATACCATATTATTAGAGATGAGCGGGTTCGGTTTCTCTGAAACCGAACCCGCACGAACTTCATGTTTTTTTCACGGGTCCGAGCAGACTCGGATCCTCCCGCCTTGCTCGGTTAACCCGAGCGCGCCCGAACGTCATCATGACGCTGTCGGATTCTCGCGAGACTCGGATTCTATATAAGGAGCCGCGCGTCGCCGCCATTTTCACACGTGCATTGAGATTGATAGGGAGAGGACGTGGCTGGCGTCCTCTCCATTAGAAATTAGATTAGAAGAGAGAGAGAGATTGTGCAGAGTCAGACAGAGTTTACCACAGTGACCAGTGCAGTTGTTGTTAGTTAACTTTTATTTATTTTAATATATCCGTTCTCTGCTATATCCGTTCTCTGCCTGAAAAAAAACGATACACAGCAGCAGCCAGTCACACAGTGTGACTCAGTCTGTGTGCACTCAGCTCAGCCCAGTGTGCTGCACATCAATGTATAAAAGGCAAAGCTTATAATAATTGTGGGGGAGACTGGGGAGCACTGCAGGTTGTTATAGCAGGAGCCCCCAGGAGTACATAATATTATATTAGTTTAAAATTAAACAGTGCACACTTTTGCTGCAGGAGTGCCACTGCCAGTGTGACTAGTGGTGACCAGTGCCTGACCACCAGTATAGTAGTATATTGTTGTATGTATTGTATACTATCTCTTTATCAACCAGTCTATATTAGCAGCAGACACAGTACAGTGCGGTAGTTCACGGCTGTGGCTACCTCTGTGTCGGCAGTCGGAACTCGGCAGGCAGTCCGTCCATCCATAATTGTATTACAATATATACCACCTAACCGTGGTATTTTTTTTCTTTCTTTATACCGTCGTCATAGTGTCATACTAGTTGTTACGAGTATACTACTATCTCTTTATCAACCAGTGTACAGTGCGGTAGTTCACGGCTGTGGCTACCTCTGTGTCGGCAGTCGGCAGGCAGTCCGTCCATCCATAATTGTATTATTATTATAATATATACCACCTAACCGTGGTTTTTTTTTCATTCTTTATACCGTCGTCATAGTGTCATACTAGTTGTTACGAGTATACTACTATCTCTTTATCAACCAGTGTACAGTGCGGTAGTTCACGGCTGTGGCTACCTCTGTGTCGGCAGTCGGCAGGCAGTCCGTCCATCCATAATTGTATTATTATTATAATATATACCACCTAACCGTGGTTTTTTTTTTCATTCTTTATACCGTCGTCATAGTGTCATACTAGTTGTTACGAGTATACTACTATCTCTTTATCAACCAGTGTACAGTGCGGTAGTTCACGGCTGTGGCTACCTCTGTGTCGGCAGTCGGCAGGCAGTCCGTCCATCCATAATTGTATTATTATTATAATATATACCACCTAACCGTGGTTTTTTTTTTCATTCTTTATACCGTCGTCATAGTGTCATACTAGTTGTTACGAGTATACTACTATCTCTTTATCAACCAGTGTACAGTGCGGTAGTTCACGGCTGTGGCTACCTCTGTGTCGGCAGTCGGCAGGCAGTCCGTCCATCCATAATTGTATTATTATTGTAATATATACCACCTAACCGTGGTTTTTTTTTCATTCTTTATACCGTCGTCATAGTGTCATACTAGTTGTTACGAGTATACTACTATCTCTTTATCAACCAGTGTACAGTGCGGTAGTTCACGGCTGTGGCTACCTCTGTGTCGGCAGTCGGCAGGCAGTCCGTCCATCCATAATTGTATTATTATTATAATATATACCACCTAACCGTGGTTTTTTTTTCATTCTTTATACCGTCGTCATAGTGTCATACTAGTTGTTACGAGTATACTACTATCTCTTTATCAACCAGTGTACAGTGCGGTAGTTCACGGCTGTGGCTACCTCTGTGTCGGCAGTCGGCAGGCAGTCCGTCCATCCATAATTGTATTATTATTATAATATATACCACCTAACCGTGGTTTTTTTTTCATTCTTTATACCGTCGTCATAGTGTCATACTAGTTGTTACGAGTATACTACTATCTCTTTATCAACCAGTGTACAGTGCGGTAGTTCACGGCTGTGGCTACCTCTGTGTCGGCAGTCGGCAGGCAGTCCGTCCATCCATAATTGTATTATTATTATAATATATACCACCTAACCGTGGTTTTTTTTTCATTCTTTATACCGTCGTCATAGTGTCATACTAGTTGTTACGAGTATACTACTATCTCTTTATCAACCAGTGTACAGTGCGGTAGTTCACGGCTGTGGCTACCTCTGTGTCGGCAGTCGGCAGGCAGTCCGTCCATCCATAATTGTATTATTATTATAATATATACCACCTAACCGTGGTTTTTTTTTCATTCTTTATACCGTCGTCATAGTGTCATACTAGTTGTTACGAGTATACTACTATCTCTTTATCAACCAGTGTACAGTGCGGTAGTTCACGGCTGTGGCTACCTCTGTGTCGGCAGTCGGCAGGTATCCAATACTAGTATCCAATCCATCCATCTCCATTGTTTACCTGAGGTGCCTTTTAGTTCTGCCTATAAAATATGGAGAACAAAAAAGTTGAGGTTCCAAAATTAGGGAAAGATCAAGATCCACTTCCACCTCGTGCTGAAGCTGCTGCCACTAGTCATGGCCGAGACGATGAAATGCCAGCAACGTCGTCTGCCAAGGCCGATGCCCAATGTCATAGTACAGAGCATGTCAAATCCAAAACACCAAATATCAGAAAAAAAAGGACTCCAAAACCTAAAATAAAATTGTCGGAGGAGAAGCGTAAACTTGCCAATATGCCATTTACCACACGGAGTGGCAAGGAACGGCTGAGGCCCTGGCCTATGTTCATGGCTAGTGGTTCAGCTTCACATGAGGATGGAAGCACTCAGCCTCTCGCTAGAAAAATGAAAAGACTCAAGCTGGCAAAAGCACCGCAAAGAACTGTGCGTTCTTCGAAATCCCAAATCCACAAGGAGAGTCCAATTGTGTCGGTTGCGATGCCTGACCTTCCCAACACTGGAGGTGAAGAGCATGCGCCTTCCACCATTTGCACGCCCCCTGCAAGTGCTGGAAGGAGCACCCGCAGTCCAGTTCCTGATAGTCAGATTGAAGATGTCAGTGTTGAAGTACACCAGGATGAGGAGGATATGGGTGTTGCTGGCGCTGGGGAGGAAATTGACCAGGAGGATTCTGATGGTGAGGTGGTTTGTTTAAGTCAGGCACCCGGGGAGACACCTGTTGTCCGTGGGAGGAATATGGCCGTTGACATGCCAGGTGAAAATACCAAAAAAATCAGCTCTTCGGTGTGGAGGTATTTCACCAGAAATGCGGACAACAGGTGTCAAGCCGTGTGTTCCCTTTGTCAAGCTGTAATAAGTAGGGGTAAGGACGTTAACCACCTCGGAACATCCTCCCTTATACGTCACCTGCAGCGCATTCATAATAAGTCAGTGACAAGTTCAAAAACTTTGGGTGACAGCGGAAGCAGTCCACTGACCAGTAAATCCCTTCCTCTTGTAACCAAGCTCACGCAAACCACCCCACCAACTCCCTCAGTGTCAATTTCCTCCTTCCCCAGGAATGCCAATAGTCCTGCAGGCCATGTCACTGGCAAGTCTGACGAGTCCTCTCCTGCCTGGGATTCCTCCGATGCATCCTTGCGTGTAACGCCTACTGCTGCTGGCGCTGCTGTTGTTGCCGCTGGGAGTCGATGGTCATCCCAGAGGGGAAGTCGTAAGCCCACTTGTACTACTTCCAGTAAGCAATTGACTGTTCAACAGTCCTTTGCGAGGAAGATGAAATATCACAGCAGTCATCCTACTGCAAAGCGGATAACTGAGGCCTTGGCATCCTGGGTGGTGAGAAACGTGGTTCCGGTATCCATCATTACTGCAGAGCCAACTAGAGACTTGTTGGAGGTACTGTGTCCCCGGTACCAAATACCATCTAGGTTCCATTTCTCTAGGCAGGCGATACCGAAAATGTACACAGACCTCAGAAAAAGAGTCACCAGTGTCCTAAAAAATGCAGCTGTACCCAATGTCCACTTAACCACGGACATGTGGACAAGTGGAGCAGGGCAGGGTCAGGACTATATGACTGTGACAGCCCACTGGGTAGATGTATGGACTCCCGCCGCAAGAACAGCAGCGGCGGCACCAGTAGCAGCATCTCGCAAACGCCAACTCTTTCCTAGGCAGGCTACGCTTTGTATCACCGCTTTCCAGAATACGCACACAGCTGAAAACCTCTTACGGCAACTGAGGAAGATCATCGCGGAATGGCTTACCCCAATTGGACTCTCCTGTGGATTTGTGGCATCGGACAACGCCAGCAATATTGTGTGTGCATTAAATCTGGGCCAATTCCAGCACGTCCCATGTTTTGCACATACCTTGAATTTGGTGGTGCAGAATTTTTTAAAAAACGACAGGGGCGTGCAAGAGATGCTGTCGGTGGCAAGAAGAATTGCGGGACACTTTCGGCGTACAGGCACCACGTACAGAAAACTGGAGCACCACCAAAAACTACTGAACCTGCCCTGCCATCATCTGAAGCAAGAAGTGGTAACGAGGTGGAATTCAACCCTCTATATGCTTCAGAGGTTGGAGGAGCAGCAAAAGGCCATTCAAGCCTATACAATTGAGCACGATATAGTAGGTGGAATGCACCTGTCTCAAGTGCAGTGGAGAATGATTTCAACGTTGTGCAAGGTTCTGATGCCCTTTGAACTTGCCACACGTGAAGTCAGTTCAGACACTGCCAGCCTGAGTCAGGTCATTCCCCTCATCAGGCTTTTGCAGAAGAAGCTGGAGGCATTGAAGAAGGAGCTAACACGGAGCGATTCCGCTAGGCATGTGGGACTTGTGGATGCAGCCCTTAATTCGCTTAACAAGGATTCACGGGTGGTCAATCTGTTGAAATCAGAGCACTACATTTTGGCCACCGTGCTCGATCCTAGATTTAAAGCCTACCTTGGATCTCTCTTTCCGGCAGACACAGGTCTGCTGGGGTTGAAAGACCTGCTGGTGACAAAATTGTCAAGTCAAGCGGAACGCGACCTGTCAACATCTCCTCCTTCACATTCTCCCGCAACTGGGGGTGCGAGGAAAAGGCTCAGAATTCCGAGCCCACCCGCTGGCGGTGATGCAGGGCAGTCTGGAGCGACTGCTGATGCTGACATCTGGTCCGGACTGAAGGACCTGACAACGATTACGGACATGTCGTCTACTGTCACTGCATATGATTCTCTCAACATTGATAGAATGGTGGAGGATTATATGAGTGACCGCATCCAAGTAGGCACGTCACACAGTCCGTACTTATACTGGCAGGAAAAAGAGGCAATTTGGAGGCCCTTGCACAAACTGGCTTTATTCTACCTAAGTTGCCCTCCCACAAGTGTGTACTCCGAAAGAGTGTTTAGTGCCGCCGCTCACCTTGTCAGCAATCGGCGTACGAGGTTACATCCAGAAAATGTGGAGAAGATGATGTTCATTAAAATGAATTATAATCAATTCCTCCGCGGAGACATTGACCAGCAGCAATTGCCTCCACAAAGTACACAGGGAGCTGAGATGGTGGATTCCAGTGGGGACGAATTGATAATCTGTGAGGAGGGGGATGTACACGGTGATATATCGGAGGGTGAAGATGAGGTGGACATCTTGCCTCTGTAGAGCCAGTTTGTGCAAGGAGAGATTAATTGCTTCTTTTTTGGGGGGGGTCCAAACCAACCCGTCATATCAGTCACAGTCGTGTGGCAGACCCTGTCACTGAAATGATGGGTTGGTTAAAGTGTGCATGTCCTGTTTTGTTTATACAACATAAGGGTGGGTGGGAGGGCCCAAGGATAATTCCATCTTGCACCTCTTTTTTCTTTTCTTTTTCTTTGCATCATGTGCTGATTGGGGAGGGTTTTTTGGAAGGGACATCCTGCGTGACACTGCAGTGCCACTCCTAGATGGGCCCGGTGTTTGTGTCGGCCACTAGGGTCGCTAATCTTACTCACACAGCTACCTCATTGCGCCTCTTTTTTTCTTTGCGTCATGTGCTGTTTGGGGAGGGTTTTTTGGAAGGGACATCCTGCGTGACACTGCAGTGCCACTCCTAGATGTGCCCGGTGTTTGTGTCGGCCACTAGGGTCGCTAATCTTACTCACACAGTCAGCTACCTCATTGCGCCTCTTTTTTTCTTTGCGTCATGTGCTGTTTGGGGAGGGTTTTTTGGAAGGGCCATCCTGCGTGACACTGCAGTGCCACTCCTAGATGGGCCCGGTGTTTGTGTCGGCCACTAGGGTCGCTTATCTTTCTCACACAGTCAGCTACCTCATTGCGCCTCTTTTTTTCTTTGCGTCATGTGCTGTTTGGGGAGGGTTTTTTGGAAGGGACATCCTGCGTGACACTGCAGTGCCACTCCTAGATGGGCCCGGTGTTTGTGTCGGCCACTAGGGTCGCTAATCTTACTCACACAGCTACCTCATTGCGCCTCTTTTTTTCTTTGCGTCATGTGCTGTTTGGGGAGGGTTTTTTGGAAGGGACATCCTGCGTGACACTGCAGTGCCACTCCTAGATGGGCCCGGTGTTTGTGTCGGCCACTAGGGTCGCTTATCTTACTCACACAGCGACCTCGGTGCAAATTTTAGGACTAAAAATAATATTGTGAGGTGTGATGTGTTCAGAATAGGCTGAAAATGAGTGTAAATTATGTTTTTTGAGGTTAATAATACTTTGGGATCAAAATTACCCCCAAATTCTATGATTTAAGCTGTTTTTTAGGGTTTTTTGAAAAAAACACCCGAATCCAAAACACACCCGAATCCGACAAAAAAAATTCGGTGAGGTTTTGCCAAAACGCGTTCGAACCCAAAACACGGCCGCGGAACCGAACCCAAAACCAAAACACAAAACCCGAAAAATTTCAGGCGCTCATCTCTACATATTATGTGATCACTGTGTATATTAAAATTGTGAAACTTCAGTGCAGTCTGCCTGCGCTCTCTTGTCCAGATTTTGTTTTTCCATTTGTTTAGGGATTGCTAATACCCTATTCCTTTGAGAGCGGCAGGCAGCACTTCAACATAGGCTCAAGGAGGCGCCTTTCTTTCTTGTAGTTCCACCCAGAAACACCCACTTCCTGTCAATCACATTACGATCACCAGAACGAAGAAAAAACCTTGTAATGCCGTGAGTAAAATACCTAACTGCATAGCAAATTTACTTGGCGCAGTCGCACTGCGGACATTGTGCATGCGCATTAGCGACTAATCGCTCCGTTGTGAGAAAAAAATAA
Organism: Pseudophryne corroboree; assembly: GCF_028390025.1. NCBI lineage: Eukaryota > Metazoa > Chordata > Amphibia > Anura > Myobatrachidae > Pseudophryne > Pseudophryne corroboree. The sequence continues at coordinate 246,807,309 of NC_086446.1, forward strand.
CGACCGAACAACTCGGAATGACCCCCATGGTTTCATGGTTTTGTCCAACTGCTAAAAAATTTCCTGCTGCGATCAACTTGGAATTACCCCCATAGTACATACTGTATGGTATTAGTACTGTATGTTCATAACATGAATATAATTGTAATGCTATCTCACATTTTATATCAGAAGAAATATTTAATCCATTCTCCTTTAACTTAATATCTAAAAAATAAATTGTCATGCAGGAATAAACCTCCATATATGAAAGACACATCTAGTATGTTTACATGTTTACAAACATCTATTATTATCGCTATCTGAGTACTATAGGGCAGGACATCACAAGAACCTTATTGGCTACAAATATATTCCCCCTGCCAAAACGTATAGAGGCTCAAATAGCCCAGGGTCGGACTGGCCCAAAGGTGTACAGGGAAAATCCACAGGGGGTCCCATTGCCTGTCCTCTAGGGATCAGTTACTTGGTAGAGCAGGATCATTCATAAACTTGTTTATATGGAAACTACACTAAGGGCTCTATTTACTAAGCCTTGGATGGAGATAAAGTCGCTGGAGATAAAGTCCCAGCCAATCAGCTCCTAACTGCTATGCCATAGGCCACAGGCTGTGTTTGAAAAATGACAGTTAGGAGCCAATTGCCTGGTACTTTATCTCCAGCGACTTTATCTCCATCCAAGGCTTAGTAAATAGACCCCTAAGGGAGTTTAAGAGTCCCCAGCATGCATGGTGGGTGCTGCCCAGCACAGGGCAAGGCTGCCCAGTAAGTGTGGTGCTGCCTCGCATTGCGATCGTAATTACATTACAATCACATCACAGGAGCCAAATAAGGAACGACCCTCTGCATATGCAGCAGGCTGTGTATGCAGGGGCAAAGCCACCATGTTTCCAATCGCAGGAAATGAAGGCGTTGTCATCGGGGAAGCCTGAAAATGTCCATGACATACCTGCGTTTCCTGCTCCACTCCACCCGAACACTGCATCGCCACACCCGCTGCCTTTCAATCCAATTGCAATCGATTCCTACAGGGATGCTTTCGCAATGTGAATGCCCACGTGTGTGCACTGCGAATGCCAATATCATCGGGTCTGTCTTTTTTGCAGCAGTAGCGTCCACCTGTAAATAAGGCCCTAAAGTTTGGATACACACTAACATGATGTCATGATGATTTTCCGCATCGGCATGACAAATGTCGCATGCGACTTCTTCCGGTCAGCCCTGCTGCACGGCCATCCAGAAGATATCGCATATTGGTGCATATTAATGAAGGATGGAATAGTGATCATTACGTCTTTCATTAAATCTTCCTGGTCTGTACTGGCAATCAGGCATGGTCCGGACCGAAGGGAATTCAGCCGGACCATCGGCCAGATTCTCTGTCATCCTGGTGTGTACCCACCCTTAGCTTAGCACTCCTTCCAATCAAAATGGGTGGTACTGACAGACCCCTGTCCCCTCCTTTATAAAGGGGCCCTGTTCTATGCATGTCCTTTCTAATGGTTGGGCAAGTTCTTTTGTGGTGGCTAGCCACACCCCTCAGGTAGCTGGCTCCACGCCTTAAGCTTGACCAACTACCAGTGAATTCACCGACAGGCACTTCATGCCCCAGTCCTACACTGTAAAGAGAGCCAGATTAACAATGGGGCGGATGGAGCTGCAGCTCCAGGGCCCCCATTGAAAATAGGCCCACAGGACCCCAAATCGGCCATTCCGAAGTCTCGACCACCCCACGCATGGCTTCGGGGTCCTGCTGAATCCTCCTTTAATCCTGAGGCTCTTTCCCCGGAGCCCGTCCTAAACTATGCCCCCGGACCAGACCATAGCTCCGCCCCCTAGTCCGGCAAACCATATGGCTTACCTCAGAGTCATACTCGGTCTTGGCTGCCAGATAAATTCACCTTGCCCCACCCCCGCTCTGTAACTCGGCCCACTATCATCAGGAGTGTGGCCAATGCAGGATCCGCTGGTGACTGGTCCAGGACAAGCTGCAGTATATCAGCTGCTGTGCTGCGCCCAATGGACTGTCCTGCTGTAACGCTGAGGAGATTCCTGATCAGTACAGAAACTCCTCAGCAGTGTCTGCTGTGCTCCTATTGGCTGAGTGACACATCACACAAGTCATTCAGCCAATTGGAGCACAGACACCATTACACACTGTCTGCCTGCCTAGGAGGCTGAAGAATGAAATTGCAGGCAGCCGCAGCAGAAGTTCAACATGAGCACAGAAAACATGGTTAGTGTCAGTGTGTCACACATAGGTGGTCATTCCGAGTTGATCGCAGCCAGCAACTTTTTGCTGCTTCTACGATCAACTAGTCCACGCCTATGGGGGAGTGTATTTTAGCTTAGCAGGGCTGCGATCGCTTGTGCAGCCCTGCTAAGCTAAAAAATTTTCAAGCAGAACAAGACTAGCCCTGGACATGCTTACCCTGTGCGACGATCT